>NC_082716.1:105359956-105468558 GCF_030144855.1 Hypanus sabinus
TACACACACACACTCACACACATGCAGACACACACACTCACACACAGACATACATTCACACACACACTCACACACAGACACACACATAGTCACACACATACTCACACAGACACACTCACACACACATACACACACACTCACACACAGACACACACACACTCACACAGACAGACAGACACATGCACAGACACACTCACACACACATGCATGCAAACACACACACACACAAAGACACACTCACACACATACATGCAAACACACACACACACACAGACACACACACTCACACACACACACACACACTCACACACAGACACACTCACACACACATACGCTCACAGACACAGGCACATACATACACACTCAAACACACACAAACAGATACGCTCACACACTGATACACACTCTCACACACACCAGCATAAACACACACACACAAACACAAACTCACACACAGAGACATAGACACACACACACACACACACACACACACCACAATCACCCAGGACGTGCCCTCTTCTCATTGCTTCTCATTGCTACCATCAGGGAGGAGGTACAGGAGCCTGAAGACACACACTCAGTGATTCAGGAACAGCTTCTTCCCTCTGCCATCAGGGAGGAGGCACAGGAGCCTGAAGACACACACTCAGCGATTCAGGAACAGCTTCTTCCCTTCTGCCATCAGGGAGGAGGTACAGGAGCCTGAAGACATACACTCAGCGATTCAGGAACAGCTTCTTCCCCTCCGCCATCAGGGAGGAGGTACAGGAGCCTGAAGACACACACTCAATGATTCAGGAACAGCTTCTTCCCTCTGCCATCAGGGAGGAGGTACAGGAGCCTGAAGACACACACTCAGTGATTCAGGAACAGCTTCTTCCCCTCTGCCATCAGGGAGGAGGTACAGGAGCCTGAAGACACACACTCAACAATTCAGGAACAACTTCTTCCCCTCTGCCATCAGGGAGGAGGTACAGGAGCCTGAAGACACACACTCAGTGATTCAGGAACAACTTCTTCCCCTCTGCCATCAGGGAGGAGGTACAGGAGCCTGAAGACACACACTCAACAATTCAGGAACAGCTTCTTCCCCTCCGCCATCAGGGAGGAGGTACAGGAGCCTGAAGACACACACTCAACAATTCAGGAACAACTTCTTCCCCTCGGCCATCAGGGAGGAGGTACAGGAGCCTGAAGACACACACTCAGTGATTCAGGAACAACTTCTTCCCCTCTGCCATCAGGGAGGAGGTACAGGAGCCTGAAGACACACACTCAACAATTCAGGAACAACTTCTTCCCCTCTGCCATCAGGGAGGAGGTACAGGAGCCTGAAGACACACACTCAGTGATTCAGGAACAGCTTCTTCCCCTCTGCCATCAGGGAGGAGGTACAGGAGCCTGAAGACACACACTCAGTGATTCAGGAACAGCTTCTTCCCTTCTGCCATCAGGGAGGAGGTACAGGAGCCTGAAGACACACACTCAGTGATTCAGGAACAACTTCTTCCCCTCTGCCATCAGGGAGGAGGTACAGGAGCCTGAAGACACACACTCAACAATTCAGGAACAGCTTCTTCCCCTCCGCCATCAGGGAGGAGGTACAGGAGCCTGAAGACACACACTCAACAATTCAGGAACAACTTCTTCCCCTCTGCCATCAGGGAGGAGGTACAGGAGCCTGAAGACACACACTCAGTGATTCAGGAACAACTTCTTCCCCTCTGCCATCAGGGAGGAGGTACAGGAGCCTGAAGACACACACTCAGTGATTCAGGAACAGCTTCTTCCCTTCTGCCATCAGGGAGGAGGTACAGGAGCCTGAAGACACACACTCAGTGATTCAGGAACAACTTCTTCCCCTCTGCCATCAGGGAGGAGGTACAGGAGCCTGAAGACACACACTCAACAATTCAGGAACAGCTTCTTCCCCTCCGCCATCAGGGAGGAGGTACAGGAGCCTGAAGACACACACTCAACAATTCAGGAACAACTTCTTCCCCTCTGCCATCAGGGAGGAGGTACAGGAGCCTGAAGACACACACTCAGTGATTCAGGAACAGCCTCTTCCCCTCTGCCATCAGGGAGGAGGTACAGGAGCCTGAAGACACACACTCAGTGATTCAGGAACAGCTTCTTCCCCTCTGCCATCAGGGAGGAGGTACAGGAGCCTGAAGACACACACTCAGTGATTCAGGAACAGCCTCTTCCCCTCTGCCATCAGGGAGGAGGTACAGGAGCCTGAAGACACACACTCAGTGATTCAGGAACAGCTTCTTCCCCTCTGCCATCTGATTTCTGAATAAACATTGAACCATGAATGTTACCTCACTAATGTTTTTTGCACAACTCATTTTATTTAACTTTTTTATATATATTTCTTATTGTTATTTACATTTTTTATAATTTTGTATTGCTACATAACACTGCCCAATGACAACAAATTTCATGACATATATTTTAAATCTAATTTTAAATCTAATTCTGATTCTTACCGTTGGTGGGAATGCTATATTTTAGTACCACCCCCCTGTATGTTTCAATGTTTTAATGTACAAATAATGCTAATAATTTTATTTTCATTAATCTACATCAAGCTACTGCATCGCTCAATTTTAATGCATCAAGCTCTCTGCCTGCAGGTAGACGTCAGCCTACTGAACCCGCTGAACCCTTTTGTCTTGCCAGAAATTCACATCTATCACGACTGTGTTCCATCTGCACAGCAGCTCTGTGGACTCGCTGAAGTTATTCAGTCCGTTGTGATTTCAGAATTTTACCTCCGCCTTGGACTGCCGTCCTTTCCTGAAGCAATCACCTCCACAATTGCCAGAGTCAGACCGATCAATAATTCAGTAAACAACTGGAATCTTGCAGACACTGACCTCTTGCTGAGGCTCATCTTCTCTATCACTCTAGTCAGTGGCAGACGATCGATATTGTACAGCAGGCCTGCGCCCAGATGCCAGGTTTGTTGTAAAACTCTCGGGAATGGTGTCTTTCCTGCTATTCAGACACACAGGAAACCTTGCACGGAAATCTCGCCACTGAGGTTGCTAAGCACTCCCACTCTTCGGAAACATCGAATCATCGCTGAAGTGGCACCGTTAACACTCCCCGTTATGGGTAGAGGAGGAAGAAGCGCGTTTACATTGAGAGCAGCCGCGAGGAGACAGCGTCCATCATCCAGGCACTGTTCCCACTACGCTGTGTGGGTGCATGGCCGCGCAGGAACCGAAATGCTTCCACGCACGTACCTCCTTTGCTGCACAGCTGGAATTACCTTCTATATTAAAGCGCCCCATGTCAAAATCTCCTGCTCAGAGAAATGACTGGTCCGTGCAGCTGTAGAATGTTGTATCCAGGCCATGCTCTCTTCTCACTACCTCCATTGGGCAGGAAGTACAAGAGCCTCAGGTCCCACACCACCAGGTTCAGGAACAGTTATTACCCCACAACCATCAGGCTCCTGAACCAGTGTGGATAACTTCACTCACCACAATGAGCCTCAGGTCCCACACCACCAGGTTCAGTAACAGTTATTACCCCACAACCATCAGGCTCCTGAGCCAGTGTGGATAACTTCACTCACCACAATGAGCCTCAGGTCCCACACCACCAGGTTCAGGAACAGTTATTACCCCACAACCATCAGGCTCCTGAACCAGTGTGGATAACTTCACACCCCACAATGAGCCTCAGGTCCCACACCACCAGGTTCAGGAATAGTTACTACCCCTCAACCATCAGGCTCCTGAACCAGTGTGGATAACTTCACTCACCACAATGAGCCTCAGGTCCCACACCACCAGATTCAGGAACAGTTATTACCCCTCAACCATCAGGCTCCTGAACCAGTCACCCTCAATTGTGAACTGATTCCTCAGCCTACAAACTTTCAGTACTGTGCAAAAGTCTTAGACACATGTATGTACAGGTAGTGTGCATACCACATTTGCACAGTCATGTGGTAGTTTTATGTATTGCACTGTACTGCTGCAAAAAAAATCAGATTTTGTGAGTGATGATAAACCTGATTCTGATATGGGTCTTTGTTGTGGACTGAGAGTGGGAAGGGGGCAGGGAGAGGGGGGATCATGGTTGAGAAAAGGAGACAACAGAGAGAAGCACCAGAGACATTCTGTGATGATCAATAAACAAATCTCTAATTTGTTTGGAATCATACGAGCTCTCCTGGTGTCTGTACCGACCCCTGGACCTCCATCTCTGCCACTTGTCCCATTCCCAACATCCTTTCCTCCTGCCAGATTTACAAACTCGCTCTCCGCTCTAGGTTGACAAATCTTCTTCTTCGGTTGTCCATTGGAATCCGATGACGACATCCACTCCTTCAACGGAGAGATCTTTGATGACTATACAAATACAGAGCTGTGCAAATGTCTTAGGCATCCTAGCTATATATATCTGCCTGAGATTTTTGCACAGTTGTGTACATTAAGGACCTTACAACTCATGCTCTCAGTGTTACTTATTTTTCATTTGTACAGTTCATCTTCTTAGCAATCCATATGTGCCTAAGACTTTTGCACAGTACTGTATGTTCAAGGTCTTCACAACTCATTCTCTCTGCTTTATGTTTTATTTGCATGGTTTCTCTTCTTTTGCACATTGGTTGTTTGTCAGTCTTTGTTCATGTATAGTTTTTCATAGGTGCTACTGTATTTCTTTATTTTCCTGTAAATGTCTGTAAGAAAGTGAATGTCAAGGTAGTTCATGTCCATTTAATAATAAATTTGCTTTGACATTGAATGTCCTACTGATGTTGGACTCAGAACACGCAACGCCTCGAACACACCAGGCACAGCTTCGCTCCCGGTGTTGAGACGCACACAAAACGTTCCTCTGAGATCTCAACTCTGACGTTTTGGAATGACCAAATATTGGAGGAATTCAACAGGTCTGGCAGTGTCTTGGAGGGAAATGGAAAATCAACACTTCGGGTCAAAACTCTTCATCCTTCTTGCTTGTTTCTTTGGATTGTAGGTTGGTTCCTCAACTTTGTTCATGTTTCCATGAATAAAAGGATATGCTTTTAAGCTGATTGGAGGAAAGCTTAGCTTAGAACACAAGTCTTGAGTTCTTAATACTAATAAAATGACAACATACCCAGATTTGGTCATTAAAAGACCCTCTCATTTGATAAAGAAAACATGAGTGACACCAAATCAGCCAATGAGAGCTGCTCCAGCTCAGTCTCCCGTCCAATGGCAGGTTGGCTTGGAGATTCCCGTTGCTGCCTGCCCGAAACCTCAGACTGGAAGGTGGGATTATTGGGGGCTTCACTCCAAGTGTCCCCTCCATCTTCCATCGGGAAGGATCTTTACACTCAATTCCCAAGTGCCCTCAGTCCTTCTCCTTCCCTCAGACCTCTCACCCATTCTCTTTCTTCCCAGATACTCTCCTTCTCCTGACCTCCCTCCCATACCCTTCCAGTTCCCTCCAATACCCATCCACCTCTGTCCCATACCCTCCACCTCCCTGCCAGACCCTTCCACCTCCCTCCCACCCTGCTCCAATAACTTTTGATGTCTGCAGTCTCTCTGCACCTCTTCCCTCTTTGTACCTTTCTGACCCCCTTTTCCCTCCCCTTTCAGTACCTTCACCTCTTGTCCCTCTCTCCCCAATTCCACTGTTCCCACCCTCTAAAATCCCCCTCTCCCCAATCCGGTTCCCCTCCCTCCTTTTTCCACTCTGCAAAGTACTCATCCCTCCCCTCTTCCTTGTTCACTCACCTATTTACCCTCTTTCTCTCCCGTCTCACATACTCTCTCTCCCTCTCCTTCTCTCCCCTTCTCCCTCTCCCACTTTCTCTTGCCCTCTCCCTCCCTCCTTCTCTCTCCCCTTCTCTCTCTCTCCCATTCTCTCTCTCTCCCCTTCTCTCTCTCTCTCTGTCTCACACTCAATCCATCCCTGCTCCTCTTTCTCCCTCTCCCTACTTCTCCCTCACTCTCACACTCTCCCTCCCTCTCTCACTCACTCTTTCTCTCTCCCCTTCTCTCTCTTGCCCTCCCTCTCACCGTCTTTCTCTTTATCCCTCTCCCTTCCTCCCGTTCTCTCTCACTCACTCGATCTTTGTCTCTCCCCATCTCTCCCACCCCTTCTCAAACACTCACCCGCTCCCCCCCTTCTCTTTCTCCCCCCCTCCCATCTCTCTCCTTCTCCATCGCTGCCCCTCCCTCCATCCTCTTTTTCAGCAGTCCCCACCCTCTCTCCTCCGCCCCCGCTGTCCCCCTCCCCCGCAGCCCGTGGTCCTGATGCTGACGCCCGGACGGAGTTGCCGAGTTCAGTCTCGGCGAAGCTGCCGACAGCGGAGCACCGAATCCGGTATTCGCCCAACTTTGGCGAGAGGGTGAGCGAGTTGTGAGAGTTCCCCGGGGTCGCTGTACAGATTGAATGCCCCCCAGCGGGGTTTGACCTGCGTTAGGGGTGGCCCGTGCCGGTATCATGGGCTGTGCGTTATCCGGCTCCGGGGTCGACCCGGCCAAACCCGGTCCGGATGTGAACGGCTCAGCTCCGGCTCCGCCGCCCGAGGACAGCGACGAGAGCCCGGCTTCGCCCCCGCGCCCCGCCCTGACCGAGGAGCAGAAACGACTCGTCCGGGAGTCCTGGGAGATCCTTCACCAGGACATCGCCAGGGTCGGCATCATCATGTTCATCAGGTAACGGGGAAGTCCGTCCTCAGCCTCACCCTCTGCCCTCTTCTCCTCACCCTCATCCTCAGTCTTCACCAGGACATCGCCAGGGCTTGGCATCAACACGTTCATCAGGTGATGGAGGAGGGGGCATCTTCTGCCATCCCTCAACCTCAACCCCTCACCCTCATCCTCAGTCTTCACCAGGACATCTCCAGGGCTTGGCATCAACACGTTCATCAGGTGATGGAGGAGGGGGGCATCCTCCGACATCCCTCAACCTCAACCCCTCACCCTCATCCTCTGCCTTCCCACCATCTCTCACCCTCACCTTCCCCATCGACTCTCTGCCCTCCCTCAGTCCCAGCCTCCGTTCCTCTCACGACCTCCCTCCCTCACCTACACCCGGACTCCATCATTCCTTGTCATCTCTGCCCTCCCTCCCACCCTCCGTCCTTCCCACAATCTTTCTCCCTCACCCACCCTCAATCTCCATCCTCCCACATCATCCTCTCCCCTCTCCACTCATTTCAAGAGGACTAGAAAGCAGTTTCAAGGACATGACTCTGAGGCTTTATAAGGCATCGGTCAGATGCCGCTCGGAGTATTTCTGTGCAGTTTTGGGCTGCTTATCCAGGAAAGGATGTGCTGGAATTGGAGAGGGTCCTGAGGAGGTTCCCAGGAATGAAAGGGTTAACAACCGAGGAACGTTTGACGGCTATGAGCCTGTACTCACTGGAGCTTAGAAGAATGATGGTCGGGGAGGGGTCTTTTTGCAACCTATCAAAGATCGAAAGACCGAGATAGAGTGGATGTGGAGATAAGGTTTCTTCCGGCGAGGGAGTTTAGGACCAGAGGACGTCCATTTAGAACGGAGATGAGGAGGAATTTCTTTAGCCTGAGGGTGGTGTATCTGCCTCAGGTGGCTGTGGAGGCCAAGTCACTGGGTATATTTAAAGTGGAGGTTGACAGCTTCTTGGTTTGTAAGGGAGTCAGTGGTTACGGAGAGAAGTTGGGAGAGTGGGGTTGAGAGGGTTAATATTTCGGCCATGACTGAATGGTGGAGTAGACTCCCAAGGGTTGAATGGCCTAATACTACCCCAATGACTTATGGTCTTACAGGTTCAGCTCCCTTCCTTTCCAGTCCTGATGAGGGATCTCAGCCTCAGCTGTCGACTGTTTATTCCCCTCCACAGACGCTGCTGAGTTTCTCCAGCACTTTCTGAGTGCGTTGCTCTGGATTTCCAGCATCTGCAGAACCCCGTTGCTTGTGTGTAGATGGATCAGGTTTGGCACAAAGGGAGGGCGGTGAACTCGGTCAACTTGTACGTGAGCCTAAGCTGCTTCAAGTTCAGGGTGCCGGTGAGGTTAAACCCTGGCACCATCTGCTGCGGGTCAGCGTCCGGAGAGGGAGAGAAAATAGCAGAATCAGGTTTAATACCACCGGCCTGTGTCGTGAAATTTGTTAACTTAGCAGCAGCAGTTCAATGCAATACATGATAACATAGAAAGAAAACAAATTAATAAATAAATTACAATAAGTATACATGTATAGTTAAATTTAAAATAGTACAAAGCCAGAAATAATATTTTAAAAAGGTGAGGTCATGTTCATGGGTTCAATGTCCATTTAGGAATGGTATGGCAGAGGAGAAGAAGCTGTTCCTGAATCACTGAGTGTGTGTCTTCAGGCTCCTGTACCTCCTCCCTGATGGCAGAGGGGAAGAAGCTGTTCCTGAATCACTGAGTGTGTGTCTTCAGGCTCCTGTACCTCCTCCCTGATGGCAGAGGGGAAGAAGCTGTTCCTGAATCACTGAGTGTGTGTCTTCAGGCTCCTGTACCTCCTCCCTGATGGCAGAGGGGAAGAAGCTGTTCCTGAATCACTGAGTGTGTGTCTTCAGGCTCCTGTACCTCCTCCCTGATGGCAGAGGGGAAGAAGCTGTTCCTGAATCACTGAGTGTGTGTCTTCAGGCTCCTGTACCTCCTCCCTGATGGCAGAGGGGAAGAAGCTGTTCCTGACTCGTTGAGTGTGTGTCTTCAGGCTCCTGTACCTCCTCCCTGATGGCAGAGGGGAAGAAGCTGTTCCTGAATCACTGAGTGTGTGTCTTCAGGCTCCTGTACCTCCTCCCCGATGGCAGAGGGGAAGAAGCTGTTCCTGAATCACTGAGTGTGTGTCTTCAGGCTTCTGTACCTCCTCCCTGATGGTATCAATGGGAGGAGGGCATGTCCTGGGTGATGGGGGTTCTTAATGATGGATGCCCCCTTTTTGAGGCGTCACTCCTTGAGGAAGTCTGGGATACTATGGAGGCTGGTATCCATGATAGAGCCATCTAATTTTACAACTTTCTGTAGCTTCTTTCAGTCCTGTCTCCCGCCCCCCCCCCTCCACCCGCCATTCCAGACAGTGACGCAGCCTGTCGGAATACTTCCCACAGTACATCTGCAGAAGTGTTCGAGTGTGTTAGGTGACAAGCGAAATCTCCTCAAACACCTAATGAAGTACAGCCGCTGTCTTGCCTTATTTGTAGCTGCATCAATATGTTGAGACCAGGTTAGATCCTCAGAGATCTTGACATCCAGGATTTTTGACCCTTCGGACCAAATTTATGATCAAAGTATTTGACGGGGTGGAGATAATTCCCTACCAAAGAAGGCATAAAGTGCTAGTTCCCTCCTCTAGCCTGTAGGTCACCCTTAGACAAAGTGTACCACCTGCTTAGCAACCCCCCCCCCACCCCACACCCCCCCTCTCCCAGTCAGGGTCACATGAAGTCACGGGGGCAGGTGGTGGATGGTCGTATGAGCAGCCGGTGCAGATCACAAGTCCTGGTTATGTGACCACTGACACCAGGCAGACAATCTCTGAAGAGTATTGATAATGGCGGGGGTCACCCGTCTTGTAAAGACACTGCCCAGGAGCAGGTAATGACAAACCACTTCTGTGGAAAAACTTGCAAGAACAATCGTGGACATGAGACCATGATCACATACAACGCGGCACGTAATGATGAAGATGCTGACGATGTCTGTATTACATATACAACCTGGAGATTAATTTTCTAGCAGGAATTTACAGGAAAACAAGGAGATATAATAGAATTTATGAAAAAACTATAAATAACAAAGACTGACAAACAACCAGTTGGCAAAAGAAGACAAACAGTACAAATAACAAAATAATATTTATAAAATAAATTTAGAAAGTGAAACAAATTGTGCAAATAAAAAAGTAATTACTGAGGACATAAGTTGTAGATTTTTCAAAGTGAATCAGTGCTGTGCTGAGTGAAATTACCCACACTGGTTCAGGAGCCTGATGGTTGTGGGGTAATAACTGTTCCTGAACCTGGTGGTGGGGGACCTGAGGCTCATTGTGGTGAATGAAGTTATCCACACTGGTTCAGGAGCCTGATGGTTGAGGGGTAATAACTGTTCCTGAACCTGGTGGTGGGGGACCTGAGGCTCATTGTGGTGAATGAAGTTATCCACACTGGTTCAGGAGCCTGATGGTTGAGGGGTAATAACTGTTCCCGAACCTGGTAGTGTGGGACCTGAGGCTCATTGTGGTGAGTGAAGTTATCCACACTGGTTCAGGAGCCTGATGGTTGTGGGGTAATAACTGTTCCTATACGCTGTGTTTTTCGCTCTTTATTTTTGTTGCTGTTTGTACAATTTGTTTATTTTTTGCATGTGGGGTGGAGAGTTTGATGTTTATTCTCTGAACAGTTTCCATGATTTTCTTTGTTTTGTGGCTGTCTGTGGGGAAGAAAAATCTCAGGCATACACACTTTAATGATAATTTACTTTGAATCTTGAACCTTGGATGTTTTTCAGACATTGTCATTTATAGATTATGGTAAATTCTGTTGTATTTCTGTATTTTCCTGTAAATGACTGCAAGGAAATGAATCTCAGGGTAATAGATACTTTGATGATAAATTTCTTTAGACTTTAAACCTTGAGTTACAGCACAGGTAATTTGGCCTATCTATTCAGAATTTAATTCCACCTGCATCCTCCCTCTCAGACTCGACCTGCCCAATTCTTCAGAGAAACATTTATATCACCACATAACACATGAGTCAGAATGAGAATCAGGTTTAATATCACATGCATATAACCATATAACAATTACAGCATGGAAACAGGCCAACTCGGCCCTCCTAGTCCGTGCCGAACGCTAACTCTCACCTAGTCCCACCGACCTGCACTCAGCCCATAACCCTCCATTCCTTTCCTGTCCATATACCTATCCAATTTTACTTTAAATGACAATATTGAACCTGCCTCTACCACTTCTACTGGAAGCTCATTCCACACAGTTACCAGTCTCTGAGTAAAGAAGTTCCCCCCTTGTGTTACCCTTAAACTTTTGCCCCTTAACTCTCAATTCATGTGCTCTTGTTTGAATCTCCCCTACTCTCAATGGAAAAAGCCTATCCACATCAACTCGATCTATCCCCTCATAATCTTAAACACCTCTATCATTCCCCCCTCAATCTTCTATGCTCCAAAGAATAAAGACCTAACTTGTTCAACCTTTCCCTGTAACTTAGGTGCTGAAACCCAGGTAACATTCTCGTAAATCTTCTCTGTACTCTCTCTATTTTGTTGATATCTTTCCTATAATTTGGTGACCAGAACTGTACACAATACTCCAAATCGGCCTTACCAATGCCTTGTACAATTTTAACATTACATCCCAACTCCAATACTCAATGCTCTGATTTATGAAGGCCAGCATACCAAAACTTTCTTCACCACCCTATCCACATGAGATTCCACCTTCAGGGAACTATGCACCATTATTCCTAGATCACTCTGCTCTACTGCATTCCTCAATGCCCTACCATTTACCACGTTTGTCCTATTTGGATTATTCCTACCAAAATGTAGCACCTCACACTTTTCAACATTAACCTCCATCTGCCATCTTTCAGCCCACACTTCTAACTGGCCTAAATCTCTCTGCAAGCTTTGAAAACCTACTTCATTAACCACAACTCCACCTATCTTAGTATCATCTGCATATTTACTAATCCCATTTACCACCCCATCATCCAGATCATTAATGTATATGACAAACAGCATTGGACCCAGTACAGATCCCTGAGGCTCACCACTAGTCACCGGCCTCCAACATGACAAACAGTTATCCACCACTACTCTTGGCATCTCCCATCCAGCCACTGTTGAATCCATTTTACCTAAATGATTGAGCCTTCCTTAATATCAATATTAATACTGAATGATTGAGCCTTCCTAACTAACCTTCTGTGTGGAACCTTGTCAAAGGCCTTACTGAAGTCCATATAGACAACATCTCCTAATTTACCCTTGTCAACAATCCTAGTAACCTCTTCAAAAAATTCAATAAGATTTGTCAAACATGACCTTACACACACAAATCCATGTTGACTGTCCCTAATCAGACCCTGTCACTCCAGATAATTATCTATACCATCTCTAAGAATAGTTTCCATTAATTTACCCACCACTGACATCAAACTTACAGGCCTATACTTGCTAGGTTTACTCTTAGAACCTTTTTTAAACAATGGAACAACATGAGCAATACACCAATCCTCCGGCACCATTCCCATTTCTAATGACATTTGAAATATTTCTGTCAGAGCCCCTGCTATTTCTGCACTAACTTCCCTCAAGGTCCTAGGGAATATCCTTTCAGGATCTGGAGACTTATCCACATTTATATTCTTTAAAAGCACCAGTACTTCCTCTTCTTTAATCATCATGGTTTCCATAACTACCCTACTTGTTTCCCTTACCTTACACAATTCAATATCCTTCTCCTTAGTGAATACTGAAAAGAAATTGTTCAAAATCTCACCCATTTCTTTTGGCTCCACACATAGCTGATCGCTCTGATTCTCTAAGGGATCAATTTTATCCCTTACTATCCTTTTGCTATTAATATAACTGTAGAAATCCTTTGGATTTATTTTCACCTTACTTGCCAAAGCAACCTCATATCTTCTTTTAGCTTTTCTAATTTCTTTCTTAAGCTTCTTTTTACATTCTTTATATTCCTCGAGCACCTCATTTACTCCATGTTGCCTATATTTATTGTAGATTTCTCTCCTTTTCTGAACCAAGTTTCCAATATCCCTTGAAAACCATGGCTCTCTCAAACTTTTAACCTTTCCTTTCAACCGAACAGGAACATAAACCCTCAAAATTTCACCTTCAAATGACCTCCATTTCTCTATTACATCCTTCCCAGAAAACAAATTGTCCCAATCCACTTCTTTTAAATCCTTTCGCATTTCCTCAAAGTTAGCCTTTCTCCAATCAAAAATCTCAACCCTGGGTCCAGACCTATCCTTCTCCATAATTACATTGAAACTAATGGCATTGTGATCACTGGACCTGAAGTGCTGTCCAACACATACCTAAGTCACCTGACCTATCTCATTCCCTAACAGGAGACCCAACACAACAATATGTCGTGAAATTTATTGTTTTTGCAGCAGCAGTACAATGCAATGCATAATAACATAGAGAAAAAGCATAAATTACTGTAAGTATATATTTGTAATAGTTAAATTAACTAAATAGTGCAAAAAATTGAAATTAAAAGGTAGTGCTCATGAGTTCTAAACTAGCATCTGTGACCTCCTCCCAGCCCCTCTCATCTCACCTTCTGCTCCTTTTCAAGTTGGTCCTGAATAATAACCCGAGAGTCACAGAGGACTGAAACGGGCCCTTCAGCCCATCTCATCCCTGCTGACCCACTAGCAACATAAGGCTAAAGTCAGAAGGTGGAAACACTAGAGATGCTCAGCAGGTCAGGAATCAGCTGCGGAGAGTATTTCCGCTGCTTAATGTTTTCTCATTTCACTGCCCTTGTTTAACCCGTGTCATTTACCCTCATCTTCCTGCTCATATCTGCCAACGGAGCAGGCAAACACAGAAACCACTCTATGGAGGCTTTTGAACATTCAATAGGTTTCAATGAGGTCACCCCTTATTCTTCTGAATTTCAACGAGTACGGGCCCAGAGCCATCACAGTCTCCTCCTATGAGAAGCTTTTCAATCCCCAAACATTTTCGTCAACCTCCATTGAACCTACTCCGATGCCAGCTCATCATTTCTTCAACAAGAGGCCCAAAACTACTCACAGTATTCCAAGGAAGGCCTCACCAGCGCCGTATAAACACTCAACATTGGTTTTATCTTCCAGTTTTCTCAAGATCAATGCTAACATTGCATTTGCCTTCCTCACCACCAGCTTAGCCCGTGAATTAACCTTCAGGGAATCCTGCACGAGGACTCGCAAGTCCCTTTGCACCTCGGAGTTCTGCGTTTTCCCTCCTTTTCGTCCCACTCGAGTGCCCGACACAGAACTGAACACTGTTCTCTCTAACAACACACATAAACTGCTGGAGGAACTCAGCAGGCCAGGCAGCATCTATGGAAAAGAAGCATAGTCGACATTTCAGACCGAAACCCTTTGGCAGGACCGCAGAAAAAAAAAAGCCGAGGAGTAGATTTAAAAGGTGGGGGGGGGGGGGAGAGTGAAACACCAGCTGATGGGTGAACCTTGGACGGGGAAAGAGCTGGGAAGTTGATTGGTGAAAGGGACAGAAGGCCATGGAAGAGAGAAAAAAGGGGGAGGGGGGAGGAGCACCAGAGGGAGGCAATGGGCGGGCAAGGAGATAACATAAGAGAGGGAAAAGGGGATGGGAAATGGTGAAGAGGGGAGGCATTATTGGAAATTTGAGAAATCAATGTTCATGCCATCATGTTGGAGGCTACCCAAACAAAATATAAGGTTCCTCCAACCTAAGTGTGGCCTTATCACAACAGTAGAGGAGGCAATGGATGGACATATCGAAATGGGAATGGGTAGTGGAATTAAAATGGGTGGCCACTGGGAGATCCCACTAGTTCTGGCAGACAGAGCGTAGATGCTCAGCAAAGCAGTCTCCTAATCTACATTAGGTCTCACCGATATACAGGAGGCCTTGCTGGGAGCACCGAACACAGAATATGACCCCAACAGACTCACAGGTGGAAGGACTGTTTGGGGCACTGAGTGAGGGGGGAGTTGTGGGGGCAGGTGAAGCACTTGTTCCGCTTGCAAGGATCAGTGCCAGGAGGGAGATCAGTGGGGAGGGACAAGTGGACAAGGGAGTCGCGTAGGGAGCGATCCCTGTGGAAAGCAGAAAGTAGGGGGGAGGGAAAGATGTGTTTGGTGGTGGGATCCATTTGGAGATGGTGGAAGTTTCGCAGAATTATATGCTGGACACGGAGGCTGGTGGGGTGGTAGGTGAGGACAGGAGGAACCCTATCTCTGGTAGGGTGGTGGGAGGATGAGGTATGTGAAATGGAAGAGATGTGGTTGAGGGCAGTGTCAGTGGTGAAGAAAGGGAAGCCCCTTTCCTTGAAAAAGGAGGTCATCCCCTTCATATAAGAATGAAAAGCCTCATCCCAAGAGCAGATGTGGTGGAGGTGGAGGAATTGAGAGGAAGGGATAGCATTTTTACAAGTGGCAGGCTGGGATGAGGTATAATCCAGGTAGCTATGAGAGTCTGTTGGCTTATAATAGACATTGGTGGAAAACTGCCTCCGGAGATGGAGACAGTGAGATCAGGAGAGGGAAGGGACCAGGTGATTTCGAGGGCAGGGTGGAAGATGGAGGCAAAATGTTCTCTCTGAGCTGTGGCAGTGCACAGCTGCGCAATTACTGAAATGCTCCCACGCACATAGCCTTTGTTGCTACGCAACTGAAATTTTCTTTTATATAATGTTAATATAATTTTGAAATTATACTGATACAGTTTTGAAATCTATGTTAACATAATTGTGAAATACCCTGTAATTAATTATGTGTTAATGAATATAATCTATCAATTTTCTAAATAATAAATGAACCACAACCTTTACTTTGAGACATTCTGGAGCTTCAGCATATTTACCTTGGCAGCGTTTCAACTAACAACGCTGTTACAAATTGTAACAATAAACACTGAATGGAAGTCGGTCGCTCACTGTGACCTGTGCCTCAGGGTGGTGGAGGAAGATGCAATGAAAACAGCAACGGTGTGCTCTGGGCAAGGGTGGCACAGTGTGCAATGGGCAAAGGGTGGCACAGTGTGCTCTGGGCAAAGGGTGGCACAGTGTGCAATGGGCAAAGGGTGGCACAGTGTGCTCTGGGCAAAGGGTGGCACAGTGTGCAATGGGCAAAGGGTGGCACAGTGTGCTCTGGGCAAAGGGTGGCACGGTGTGCTCTGGGCAAAGGGTGGCACGGTGCTCTGGGCAAAGGGTGGCACAGTGTGCAATGGGCAAAGGGTGGCACAGTGTGCTCTGGGCAAGGGTGGCACAGTGTGCAATGGGCAAAGGGTGGCACAGTGTGCAATGGGCAAAGGGTGGCACAGTGTGCTCTGGGCAAAGGGTGGCACGGTGTGCTCTGGGCAAAGGGTGGCACAGGGTGCAATGGGCAAAGGGTGGCACAGTGTGCTCTGGGCAAAGGGTGGCACAGTGTGCAATGGGCAAAGGGTGGCACAGTGTGCTCTGGGCAAAGGGTGGCACGGTGTGCTCTGGGCAAAGGGTGGCACAGTGCTCTGGGCAAAGGGTGGCACAGTGTGCAATGGGCAAAGGGTGGCACAGTGTGCTCTGGGCAAAGGGTGGCACAGTGTGCTCTGGGCAAAGGGTGGCACGGTGTGCTCTGGGCAAAGGGTGGCACGGTGCTCTGGGCAAAGGGTGGCACAGTGTGCAATGGGCAAAGGGTGGCACAGTGTGCTCTGGGCAAGGGTGGCACAGTGTGCAATGGGCAAAGGGTGGCACAGTGTGCAATGGGCAAAGGGTGGCACAGTGTGCTCTGGGCAAAGGGTGGCACGGTGTGCTCTGGGCAAAGGGTGGCACAGGGTGCAATGGGCAAAGGGTGGCACAGTGTGCTCTGGGCAAAGGGTGGCACAGGGTGCAATGGGCAAAGGGTGGCACAGTGTGCTCTGGGCAAAGGGTGGCACGGTGTGCTCTGGGCAAAGGGTGGCACAGTGTGCTCTGGGCAAAGGGTGGCACAGGGTGCAATGGGCAAAGGGTGGCACGGTGTGCTCTGGGCAAAGGGTGGCACGGTGTGCAATGGGCAAAGGGTGGCACAGTGTGCTCTGGGCAAAGGGTGGCACGGTGTGCTCTGGGCAAAGGGTGGCACGGTGTGCAATGGGCAAAGGGTGGCATGGTGTGCTCTGGGCAAAGGGTGGCACGGTGTGCTACATAGGAGTCAGTGTAACACTACTATAGGGACAGCGACCCTCCACTGTCTGTAAAGAGTTTGCACATTCTTCCCATGACCGCATGGGTTTTATACAGTTTTTTCAACCAGGACATGCCCTCTTTTTGTTGCTACCATCGGAGAGGAGGTACAGAAGCCAAAGACACACGCTCTGTGATTTATTAACAGCTTCTTCCCCTCTGCCATCAGATTTCTAAATGATCCACGAAAACTATCTCACTTTTTGCACTATATTTTACAGTACCGTGCACGAGTCTTGGGCACAAATCCATAGCTTGGGCATCTAAGACTTTTGCACAGTACTGTATTTGTCAACGTGGAGTGGAGACCGAGTGTGTAAATCTGGCGGGACCAGAGGATGTTGGGAATGATGAGGATGGAGTGCCGCAGGAGGTGTGTGGGACAGGTGATGGAGAAGACAATGGCATGCAATTTCTGTCATAGATAGAGGAAGACCGTGATCGCTAACATCACAAGACATGGCACATAATGAATGAACGAACGAGATAGAGTTGAAATTTCCTATAATAGGGGAGTCTGGGACCACGAGGCACAGCCTCAGGACACAAGGACGTCCCTTTAGAATGGGGATGAGGAGGAATTTCATTAGCCAGAGGGTGGTGAAACTGTGGAATTCATTGCCACAGGCAGCTGTGGAGGCCAAGTTAAACCGTAGAACACCACACCACAGCACAGTATAGGCCAGGGGTGGGCAAACTTTTTGACTTGTGGGCCACAAAGGGTTCTAAAATTTGACAGGGGGGCCGGACCAGGAGCAGATGGACGGAGTGTTTTGGTAATACACCTCATAAGAGAAAATAAAATATCATGGGATATGTAGAAAACATTTGCTTTAATTTCAATTGAAAATGAACAAATGCGTTACAACAAAATATCTGTCTTTGAAGTCCCATGGTATTTAGCTATTTATTGAAATGGCTTTTAAAACACTGAAAATTGAATGAATAAAACACAGCTTTTTTTAATAGTAACAGTTATTATTTTAAAGCACTGAAAATTCTGTTATCCTTCAAGATATTATCATCATCACTCTCCTCCTGACTGTCTTTATTTCAAAAACGGTTTGAGATGCAGGTCTACTTGTCCTGCTCCTTCTTATTCAATTGTCCCCTGTGCCAAAACTCAACAACGACCAGCACAAAGACAGAACAGTGACAGCGCACCAGTATGCAGAGCGCGTTATTTGATCTGGAGCGCATTTTTTATTTTGAGAACGTACGTGCACCTGCGCACTACTCATGTCCATCACTTAACAGAAATGACATGTAACATGTAAGGCTTATTGAGAAAAATATTTTCAAATGTATTTTTTACATAACACAACGAAGAAACTTATTTTTAATTTCAGTGGGAACAGTGTTGTTGGTCTCCCTTTTTAGCCAGCGCATCAAAGTCTGGATTTAGTTTTGTTGTGGCGATTCTCAGGATGGATCTGAGGTGTTGGTCAGTTAACTTGGATCTGTGGCTGGCTTTGTTGATGTTCATGACGCTGAACGCCTGTTCACACAAATAGGTCGAGCCGAACAAAGAGTAAAGCGCAAATGTGGAGTAATACGCTGCACCTCAACAAAGGTCAATGTGTAGCGGTGTGCTACATGCAGCGCTAAAATTACGACACGGAGTCGGTAACTGCAGTTGAAGAAAAAAACTTTATTCGAAATCCCCAGCCTCACTTTTAAGCCTCCCTCAACCTGCCACCCATGGCGCAGAGGCTCCAAAGCTCTGTGCTCGCAAATCCCCGCAGGCTACCTCCCTTAGCCGGAACGCTGGCTAATTGTGAGCCGGTTCGGATGTGCCAGGAAATGGGTCGCCACAAATGTATACAGAGTGCGTCATCTATTGGGAAAACGCCAGAATTGTGGGGCAAAAAACGTTAACAAGGTTTATTAATATAATTTCATCAAGTTCTGCGGGCCGGATTAAAAAGCTTAACGGGCCGCATATGGCCCGCAGGCCGTAGTTTGCCCATGCCTGGTATAGGCCCTTCAGCCCTCCATGCTGTGCTGACCCATATAATCCTTAAAAAAAGCACTAAACCTTCCATTTTTCTTTCGTCCATGTGCCTGTCCAAGAGGCTCTTAAATACCCCTAATGTTTTAGCCTTCACCAACATCCCTGTCAAGTCATTCCAGGCACTCACAACCCTCTGTGTAAAAAACTTACCCCTGATGTCTCCCCTAAACTTCCCTCCCTTAATTTTGTACATATGCCCTCTGGTGTTTGCTATTGGTGCCCTGGGAAACAGGTACTGACTATCCACACTGTCTATGCCTCTCATAATCTTGTAGACCTCTATCAAGTCCCCTCTCATTCTTCTACGCTCCAAAGAGAAAAGTCCCAGCTCTGCTAACCTTGCTTCATATGACTTGTTCTCCAAACCAGGCAACATCCTGGTAAATCTCCTCTGCACCCTCTCCATAGCTTCCACATACTTCCTACAATGAGGTGACCAGAACTGAACACTACTCTTAAGTGCAGTCTCACCAGAGATTTGTAGATTTGCAACATGACCTCTCTACTCTTGAATTCAATCCCCCGTTAATGAGGCCTAGCATCCCATAGGCCTTCTTAACTACCCTATCGACCTGTGCAGCAACCTTTAGGGACGTATGGATTTGAACCCCAAGGTCCCTTTGTTCATCCACACTCTTAAGTAACCGACCATTAATCCTGTACTCAGTCTTCTGGTTTGCCCTTCCAAAATCTATCACCTCACACTTGGCTGGATTGAACTCCATCTGCCATTTTTCTGCCCAACTCTGCAGCCTGTCTATATCCTCTTGTAACCTTCGACCACCTACAGCTCCATCCACAACTCCTCCAATCTTCATGTCATCCGCAAACTTACTCACCCATCCTTCCGCCTCTACATCCAGATCATTTATAAAAATCACAAACAGCAGGGGTCCCAGGACAGATTCCTGTGGCACTCCACTTGACACCAACCTCCAGGCAGAATACTTTCCTTCCACAACTACCCTCTACTTTCTTCCTTTAAGCCAATTTTTTATCCAAACAGCCAAGGTTCCACTGATCCCATGCATCATGACTTTCTGGATGAGTTTCTCATGAGGGACCTTGTCAAATGCTTTGCTGAAGTCCATGTAGACCACATCCACTGCCCTACCCTCATCAATTTCTTTTGTTACCTCTTCAAAAAACTCAATCAGGCTCGTGAGGCACGACCTTTCCGTCACAAAGCCATGTTGACTATCCTTGAGTAGACTGTACTTCTCCAAATGCTCGTAGATCCTATCCTTCAGAATCCTTTCCAGTAGTTTGCAGACCACCGACGTAAGACTCACTGGTCTATAGTTCCCAGGTTTCTCCCTATTACCTTTTTTAAACAAGGGAACTACATTTGCCATTCTCCAGTCCTCCAGCACTTCCCCTGCAGCCAAAAAGGATTCAACGATCATAGCTAATGCTCCTACGATCTCTTCTCTCAATTCCAACAACAACCTGGGGTGTATCATATCTGGCCCTGGGGATTTATCAATCTTAATGCTTTTAACAAGATCCAGCACTTCTTCTTCCTTAATCTCCACATTGTCCGGCACACAGGCCCGCTCTACTTCAACCTCTTCCTGATCAAGATCCTTTTCACTTGTGAATACTGAAGCAAAGTATTCATTTAGGACCTCCCCAACCTCCTCTGCCTCCAGGCACATATTGCCCTCTTTATCCTATAGTGGTCCCACCTTCGTTCTCGTCATCCTCCAATTCTTCACATACGCATAGAACGCCTTGGGGTTCTCCTTAATCCTACATGCCAAGGCCTTCTCATGCCCCCTTGGAGCTCTCCTAAATCCCTTCTTAAGTTCCTTCCTGGCTACCCTATATTTCTCATGAGCCCTTCCTGCTTCCTGCTTCTTATATCTAACATATGCTTCCTTCTTCCTCTTGATGAGTTGCCTCACATGTTTTGTCAGCCACAGTTCCCTTTTCCTGCCATTTTTTCCTTGCCTCAGTGGGACAAACCTATCCTGAACCCAGCACAAGTGGTCCCTAAGCTTCCTCCACATTACTTCTGTGCTTTCACCCTTGAACATCTGTTTCCAATTTACTCTCGCTAGTTCCTGCCTTATCCCTTCATTGTTAGCCCTTCCCCAATTAAGCACTTTCCCATTTTGTCTGTTTTTATCCTTTTCCATAGCTATGCTGAAGCTAAGGGAGTTGTGGTCACTCTCACCAAAATGCTCCCCCACCAAGAGGACTGTCACCTGACCAGGTTCATTACCCAGAACTAGATCCTGTACGGCCTCTCTGCTCGTCAGCCGGTCCACATACTGGGTCAGGAATCCTTCTTGAACACACCTGACAAATTCAGCCCCATCTATTCCCCTTGCACTCAGGAGGTGCCAGTCAATATTAGGGAAATTGAAATCACCCATAACTACTACCCTGTATTTCCTGCTCCATTCTAAAATCTGCCTGCTTATCCGCTCCTCGGTGTCCCGAGGGCTATTTGGGGGCCTATAAACTACTCCCAGCACAGTGATTGATCCCTTCCTATTTCTGACTTCCACCCAGACTGACTCCATGGACACTCCTTCTGCAGCGTCCTCCCTTTCTATAGCCGTGATACTATCCCTGACCAGCGATGTCACTCCCCCCCACTTTTCTATCCCCCATCCTATTCCTTTTAAAACACCTGAACCTCAGGACCTGCATTATCCAACCCTGCCCTTCGTCCAACCAAGTTTCAGTAATGGCCACAACATCGTAGTTCCACGTACTAATCCATACTCTAAGTTCATCCTCCTTGTTCCTAATACTCCTAGCATTGAAATAGACACATTTCAACCCCTTTAACTGGGTACAATTATGTTCTGTCCCCTGCCTGTCCTTCCTCATCAACTCAGAACTCTTAGCATCATGCCCTTGTCCTTCTAACTTAATCTCTGCACTCACATTCTGATTCACACCCCACTGCTAAACTAGTTTAAACCCTCCCCAACAGCACTATCAATCCTGCCCGCCAGGATATTGGTCCCCCTGGGATTCAAGTGCAACTTGTCCTTTTGTACAGGTCACACCCGCCCCAAAAGATCCAGAAATCTGTATCCCTGTCCCCTGGTCCAATCCCTCAGCCACGCATTTATCCTCCACCTCATTCTATTCCTATTCTCACTGTCGCGTGGCACAGACAGTAATCCCGATTACTACCTTTGAGGTCCTGCTTTTCAACTTCCTTCCTAACTCCCTGTAGTCTTCTTTCAGGACCTCTTCCCTTTTCCTACCTATGTCATTGGTACCAGTATGTACCACGATCTCTGGCTCTTCTCCCTCCCACCGCAGGATATCTTGGACGCAGTCAGAAACATCCCAGACCCTGGTACCTGGGAGGCAAACTACCATCCGGGTCTCCTGATTGCGTCCACAGAATCGCCTGTCTGAACCCCTGACTATAGAGTCCCCTATCACTGCTGCCATCCTCTTCCTTTCCTTACCCTTCTGAGCCACAGGGCGGGACTCTGTGCCAGAGGTAGGCTGTCCCCCCCTAACAGTACTCAAACAGGAGTACTTATTGTCAAGGGGTATAGCCACAGGGGTACTCTCTAGTACCTGACTCTTCCCCTTCCCTCTCCTGGCTGTGACCCACCTGTCCGTCTCCCATGGCCCTGGTGTGACCACCTGCCTGTAACTCCTCTCTACCACCCCCTTGCTCTCCCTGACCAGGCGAAGGTCATCGAGCTGCAGCTCCAGTTATTTGGTATATTTAATTGGAGGTTGATGGGGTGTTAAAGGGTACCGGGAGAAGGAGTGAGAATTAGGTCAAGAGGCATAATACATCAACCATGAACATACTCGAAGGGCTGAATGGTTTGATTCTGCTCCATGGACCTTTGCTATTCATGTGGCCCCCTGGGGTGCTCACATACTTTCCTTTCCTTTACTTTATTGTCACCAAACAATTGATACTAGAGCGTACAATCATTGCAGCGATATTTGTTTCTGCGCTTCGCGCTCCCTGGAGTACAAATCGAAGTAGATATAATAAAAATTTAAATTATAAATCATAATTAGAAAATAGAAAAGGGAAAGTGAGGTAGTGCAAGTCAGGTCCAGATATTTGGAAGGTACGGCACAGATCCAGGTCAGGATCTGTTCAGCAGTCTTATCACAGTTGGAAGGAAGCTGTTCCCAAATCTGGCTGTACGAGTCTTCATGCTCCTGAACCTTCTCCCGGAGGGAAGTGGGACAGAAAGTGTGTTGGCTGGGTGGGTCGTGTCCTTGATTATCCTGGCAGCACAGCTCCAACAGCGTGCGGTGTAAAGTGAGTCCAAGGATGGAAGATTGGTTTGTGTGATGCTTTGGGCTGTGTTCACGATCTCCTGCAGCTTCTTCCGGTCTTGGACAGGACAACTTCCATACCAGGTTGAGATGCACCCTAGAAGAATGCTTTCTACGGTGCACCTATAAAAATTAGTGAGGGTTTTAGGGGACAGGCCAAATTTCTTCAGCTTTCTCAGGAAGTAAAGGAGCTGGTGGGCCTTCTTGGTTGTGGACTCTACTTGGTTAGACCAAGTCAGGTCATTTGTGATATTCACCCCAAGGAACTTAAAGCTTTTGACCTGTTCCATCTGCACACCACCGATGTAGATGGGGTCGTGCGGTCCGCTACTCCTTCTGAAGTCAACAACCAATTCCTTCGTCTTGCTGATGTTGAGGGATAGGTTATTGTCTTCACACCATGCCACCAGGTTCTGAATTTCCTCTCTGTACTCAGACTCATCATTACCCAAGATACGGCCTACAATTGTGGTGTCATCAGCAAACTTATATATTGAGTTCGATGGAAACTTGGCTACACAATCATGGGTGTACAGTGAGTACAGCAGGGGGCTGAGTACACAGCCTTGTGGGACACCAGTGCTCAGAGTGATTGTAGAGGAGAGCTGGTCCCCTATTTTTACAGCCTGGGTCCTGTCTGTGAGGAAGTTGAAGACCCATCTGCAGATCTGAGTGCTAAGATCCAGGGTCCGGAGCTTAGGAATCAGTTTATTTGGAATGATGGTATTCAAGGCAGAGCTTTACTATAGTACAGAGAGCTTTCCTCATCCAACCCTCTCCAGTAGCAGTTAAACCCGACACTGTAATCCTTCCCCACCAAGGCCTTGTGGTGGCTGCATCAAGCTTCAGTACGTTCTTCAGCAAGTACGCTTGCAGCCTGGTATGTTCCAGTCAGCAGCATCCCTCCACGGACATCTCGAGGTAACGTATTAAACTGGAGCAGGGTTAATTACAGTGTTACTAAGCAGGAGGCAGAGGGAAGTAAATTGGGAGCAGCTGTTATTGAGCAAGTCCACACATGTCATGTGGGAGTTGTTTAAAGACCAGCTGGTGGGAGGTTAAGACCAGCATGTTACAGTAAGGAGGAAGATGGTGCGATAAGGGAATCTTATGTGATGGGAGAGGTTGTAAATTTAGTTCAAGATCTTGGTGATCAGAAAGGTCATTGGTGACTACTGTGGAAATATATCTGTAACCCTGAAGTCTTAATGAATTTGTAATGTTTGTAAAATGTAACATGACAAAATGGAAGCTGTGTGACCCTCTGAGTGCTTTGCTGGTCTGGATGGAGACTTACAAGAAGTCTGAGTGTGTTTTATAGCAGGGGGTGTGTTTATGATAAGGAATGTTTTGATAACATGGACACAACTGTCATGAGGGAAGAATCCTCAAAAGACAAATGAACTGATGAGAGAACAGATGCCACGAATGCTGGGATGTCATTATGGGATCCAACGACCTCAAGGACATGAAATTGATGTTCTCTGTAAAAGTTTTAAAATGGTTTGTTCTGAGCTACCTCAATCATTGAAGCTACCATGCAATGATTTAACATATAGAGGTAAACCATCCCCAGCAAGTAATAATCGTGCTTATAACTTGATCCACTCTGAATTTGTTGTACTTTGTTATTGTATATTAGAAGGTCTAGCTGAACGGTACACAACACAACTAAGAAAGCTGGATAGGACTCAAGCAAGGATCAAAAGGGGGAGCCTGGCAAGTAGGACTAAGGGGAACTCCAAGGAATAATGCGCGTACAATAAGAACAAGCGGGTAAGTGGGGAGAGGGCAAGGTTAATAAAGGGACTTGATATCTGGAGACAGGAGATGTCTCTGAAGTGCACTGATGATCACCAAGAAAAGGGACGTAGGCAATACTGATATTGGTGTGAGGTATTGACAGAGTCATGATGAAATGGCGGAGCACCCAAATGGCCTAATTCTGCTCCTAGATCTTATGGTCTCATGGTATTCTAATATGCTAGGGCCTTTGAGATCAAGGACGAGATGGTGTTTGGACTCCTGAAGAAATTCATCATGTTTCATGTCGTATGACATCATCAATATGTGCTGTGTTGTATGACACCATCATTATGTGCTGTGTTATGTGACATAGGCGATCATGGTCTTTCCATGACCATGATTGTTCTTGGCCAATTTTTCTGCAGAAGTGGTTTGCCATTGCCTTCTTCTGAACAGTGTCTTTACAAGACGGGTGACCACCTCCACTCACCATTATTAATACTCTATAGAGATCATCTGCCTGGCATGTGTGATCACATAACCAGGACTTGCGATATGCACCAGCCACTCATACACCACCCACCACCTGTTCCCAGGGGTTCGCGTGACCCTGATTGGTGGGGGGGCTGAGCAGGTGCTACACCTTGCCCAAGTGTGACCTGCAGGCTAGCGGAGGGAAGGAGCACCTTACACCTCCTTTGGTAGAGATGTATCTCCACCCCGCCACCCTCAACTCTATCTAGGCCTTTCAATATTTGATAGATTGAATGAGAGTCCCCTCTAATGGATTTAAGGAATGTACTAGAACAGTAAGGTGGCGGGGTGGAGTCTAAGGGAAACCCAAGGCACCCTAGCTTATATATGTGCCTAAGACTTTTGCACAGTACTGTGTGTAGCTCAGACTTCAACGTAGGAACTGGTTCACGTATAGGCCCGTCCGTAAATCCGACATTGGTGGTCTATAGGTAACCTGAATCTGCAGCCATGCTGGGAGTCATAATGTCAAAGTTCAAAGTAAATTTATGATCAAAGTACGTATATGTCACCGTATACAACAGTGAGAGTCATCTTCTTGAAGGCATTGACAGTGGAACAAAGAATTATAATAGAACCAATGAAAAACTAGACACAAAGACCAATGTGCAAAAGAAGACATTGGTGTAAATACAATAATAATAAGTAAATGAATAATACGGAGAACATGAGTTGTAGAGTTCTTGAAAGTGACTCTGTAGGTTGTGGAAATCAGTTCAGTGTTGAGGTGAGTGAAGTTATCCACACTGGTTCAGGAGCCTGATGGTTGTGGGGTAGTAACTGTTCCTGAACCTGGTGGTGTGGGACCTGAGGCTCATTGTGGTGAGTGAATTTATCCACACTGGTTCAGGAGCCTGATGGTTGTGGGGTAATAACTGTTCCTGAACCTGGTGGTGTGGGACCTGAGGCTCATTGTGGTGAGTGAAGTTATCCACATTGGTTCAGGAGCCTGATGGTTGTGGGGTAATAACAGTTCCTGAACCTGGTGGTGTGGGACCTGAGGCTCATTGTGGTGAGTGAAGTTATCCACACTGGTTCAGGAGCCTGATGGTTGTGGGGTAATAACAGTTCCTGAACCTGGTGGTGTGGGACCTATGCCTCTTGTACCTCCTTCCTGATGGCAGCAATGGGACAAGAGCATGGCCTGGATGATGGTGGTCCGGGATGAAGAAAGTTGCTTTCTTGTGGCATCTCCCTGTAGGTGTGTTTAATGTGGGGAGGGCTTTTTCTGAGAAGGGCTAGCCTGCATCCACTATTTTTTGTAGCTTTTCCATTTTTGAGCATTAGCGTTTCCATTCCAGGTGATGCAACCAGTCAAAATACTCTGCACTGTGTATGTATAGAAGCTTGGCAAAATTTTAGATGACATGCTGAATCTTTGCAAAGCTGTAAGAATGTAGAGGCACCTCCATGCTTTCTTGGTAAAGGTTCCATTGAATGTCAGAGAATGTATACAGTGTGCAGCTTGAAATTCACAGCTTCACCCTTCACAGACATCCACGAAACAGAGGAAAAGAGCCCAAAGAATGAACGGCAGAAAAAACATTGGAACCCAAAAGCCCCCCTCCCCATGCTCAAGCATCATTAACCCCCCTCCCCCTCACCCTCAGCCCACTTGTTCCAGCAGAAAGCATCAGATCCCACCACCCACTGTCCTTGAGGAGTCCCAGTTTGAGTTCAGCTGTAGATCAGGGACTCCAACAGGACCTCCAGCCACCTGGAAAAGGACAGAAGAGGCATTACAGTATTTAAACTGTTTTGCGGATGGACTCAAAGAAGTTGACCTCCGCTGCCGTCTTTATCTCCTCCCCTAAGTGGTCGTAGAGTTGCTGAACTAAGGTAATGATTAGGATTGTGCCAATTGGTTCAGGAACCTGATGGCTGAAGGAAAGTAGCTGTTTCTGAATCCGGTGATCTGAGGCTTCAGGCTTCTGTCTTGCCCAAACTGCTGACTGTTTATTAATTTCCATGATATTGGCTGATCTGCTGGGTTCCTCCAGCATTTTGTGTGATTTCCCCTAGGGATTTGTGTGGAGTGTTAGTACAGATGCAACAACATTCAGCAATTATAGTTATATTAAAATACAGTTACAAGTACAGATATGGGAAAAAATGCAGAAATACATAAATATAGAAAATTGATTATTCCCACTGGTGTAATAGTGACAGAACCTCTCTTGTCCTTACCTACCACTCCATCACCCTCAGCACCAACACATTATCCTCCACAACTTCTGCCACATCCAACGGGATCCTATTACTGAATCTCTGCCCTCGCTTTCCACAGGGATCGCTCCTTCTGTCCTTGTCCATTCGTCCCTCCCCACTATTCTCCCTCCCAGCCCATACCCCTCCTCCCTCAGGCCCCCAAACAGTCCTTCCAGGTGAGGCAACACTCCCCCTGTGAATCTGCTGGGGTCGTCTATTGTGTCTGGTGCTCCCAAAGAAGCCTCCTCTACCTTGGTGAGATCCACTGTAAATTGGGGGACCGCTCGATCTGCCACAAGTGGGACTTCCAGGTGGCCAAACATTTTAATTCCCATTCCCATTCCTGTTCTGACACGCTGGTCCATGGCCTCCTCTTGTGGCATGATGAGGCCATTGTCAGGGTGGAGGAACAACACCTTATATTCCATCTGACCTGATGGCATGATCATCGATTTCTCCATGTTCACATTGGGTGAATAACTCTCCCACCCCCACCTCTGCCTCTATTCTCCACTCTGACTTTTTAACTCTTCTCACCTGCCTATTAGTTTCTCCTTGGTCTTGTTCTCCTTTCCTTTCTCCTATTGGCCACTCTCCTATCCTATCAGATTTTTCTCCAGCTCTTGACCTTTCCCACCCACCTGGCTTCACCTATCACCTTCCAGCCAGCCTTCTTTCCCACTCCCCCTCCCCTGGCGCCTTTTTATTCTGGCATCTTCCCCGTTCCTTCTCAGAACAAAGAACAATACAGCTCAGTACAGGCCATTCGGCCCACAATGTTGTGCTGACCCTTAAACCCTGCCTCCCATATAACCCCCCAACTTAAATTCCTCCATATACCTGTCTAGTAGTCTCTTAAATTCCACTAGTGTATCTGCCTCCACCACTGACTCAGGCAGTGCATTCGATACACCAACCACTCTCTGAGTGAAAAACCTTCCTCTAATATCCCCCTTGAACTTCCCTCCCCTTACCTTAAAGCCATGTCCTCTTGTATTGAGCAGTGGTGCCCTGGGGAAGAGGCGCTGGCTGCCCACTCTATCTATTCCTCTTAATATCTTGTACACCTCTATCATGTCTCCTCTCATCCTCCTCCTCTCCAAAGAGTAAAGCCCCAGCTCCCTTAATCTCTGATCATAATCCATACTCTCTAAACCAGGCAGCATCCTGGTAAATCTCTTCTGTACCCTTTCCAATGCTTCCACATCCTTCCTATAGTGAGGCGACCAGAACTGGACACAGTACTCCAAGTGTGGCCTAACCAGAGTTTTACAGAGCTGCATCATTACCCCATGACTCTTAAACTCTATCCCTCGACTTATGAAAGTTAACACTCCATAAGCTTTCTTAACTACCCTATCCACCTGTGAGGCAACTTTCAGGGATCTGTGGACATGTACCCGCAGATACCCTCTGCTCCTCCACACTCCCAAGTATCCTGCCATTTACTTTATACTCTGCCTTGGAGTTTGTCCTTCCAAAGTGTACCACCTCACACTTCTCTGGGTTGAACTCCATCAGCCACTTCTCAGCCCACTTCTGCATCCTATCAATGTCTCTCTGCAATCTTCGACAATCCTCTACACTATCCACAACACCACCAACCTTTGTGTCGTCTGCAAACTCACCAACCCACCCTTCTACCTCCACATCCGGGTCGTTAATAAAAATCACAAAAAGTAGAAGTCCCAGAACAGATCCTTGTGGGACACCACTAGTCACAACCCTCCAATCTGAATGTACTCCCTCCACCACAACCCTCTGCCTTCTGCAGGCAAGCCAATTCTGAATCCACCTGGCCAAACTTCCCTGGATCCCATGCCTTCTGACTTTCTGAATGTCTACCGTGTGGAACCTTGTCAAATGCCTTACTAAAATCCATGTAGATCACATCCACTGCACTACCCTCATCTATATGCCTGGTCACCTCCTCAAAGAACTCTTATCAACATTTTATCAAACATTCTATCAAATGTTCCTCCAACATTTTGAGTGTGTTGCTTTGGATTTCCAGCACTGGAAGACTTTCTAGTTTTTGTGAAAAGTAGTTATGAACCAGCATGCATTTACAATGTAGACAGCATGAACAATGCTGAATAAAGTGTAAAAGCTATTAAAAGTGTGCAATGTAGCTCAACGATGAGGTGCAAGATCGTAAGGAAGTAGATGTAGAAGAGGTCCTTTCAAGCGTCCGGTAACAGTGGGGTAGATGTTGTCCTTGAGCTTGGTGGGACGTGCTTTAAGGCTTTTATATCTTCTCTATGTTTCGGGCCGGCACCCTTCATCGGGACTGGAAAGGACGGGGAGAAGCCAGAGTAAGAAGGTGGGGGGAGTGGAGGAAGTACAAGGTGGCAGGTGACAGGTAAAGCGGGGGAGGGGGACAAGTGAAGTAAAAGAGCTTGGGAAGTCGATTGGTGAAAGAGAAGGAGGAATCTGATCTGACAGGAGAGGATAGAAGACCATGGAAGAAAGAAAGGAGCGCCAGAGGGAGGTGATGAGCAGGTAAGGAGGTATGGTGAGAAAGGGAAATGGGAATGAGGAATGGTGAAGGTGGGGGGGGGGGAATTACTGGAATTACTGGAAAGTTGAGAAATCAATGTTCATGTCATAAGGTCGGAAGCTACCCAGAAGGAATAAAAGTGTTGCTCCTCCACCCTGAGTTTGGCTTCATCACGACAGTAGAGGAGGCCATGGACTGATATGGAAGGCTGGGTGAAGTGGACCCCCAATCTACTGTATCTTGTGGGTGACGTAATAATAAATAAGAAATTGGGTAGGGTAGGGTGGGGAAGAGGGAGACTGGATGCAGAGGTGCAAGTGTCTTTCTCTGCATATTCATTGCCGTTCACTGAGGGTCACAAATGCTTTTGAGAGCTTTTAAAAGCTGGGTTCAAATTTCTCATCAAGGATCAAGAATCACCTTTATTCACCATACAGAATTACAAGTATTAGGACTTTGCTGTGGTGTGCTGGTCAGGGTGTGACATGCAAAAAATAACACCATTCAACAAGAATTATATTAAAAATAAAGTAGGGATAAGGAATAAAATGTGCCTTAATACTTAAATACCAGAAAGTATTTTTAATGTAAACAGCATTATAAAAAGAGGTTTCCAGTTTTTACTGTGCAGTGATGGGGATAATAGGTAGAGGGGGTGGGGAAAGTAGCTAACTAGACAGACAGACAGACAGACAGACAGACAGACAGAAATACTTTATTGATCCCGAGGGAAATTGGGTTTTGTTACAGCTGCACCAACCAAGAAAAGTGTAGAAATATAGCAATATAAAACCATAAATAATTAAATAATAATAAGTAAATTATTCCAAGTGGAGATAAGTCCAGGACCAGCCTATTGGCTCAGGGTGTCTGACACTCCGAGGGAGGAGTTGTAAAGTTTGATGGCCACAGGCAGGAATGACTTCCCATGACGCTCAGTGTTACACCTCGGTGGAATGAGTCTCTGGATGAACGTACTCCTGTGCCTAACCAGTACATTATGGAGTGGATGGGAGTCATTGTCCAAGATGGCATCCAACTTGGACAGCATCCTCTTTTCAGACACCACCGTTAGAGAGTCCAGTTCCACCCCCACAACATCACTGGCCTTATGAATGAGTTTGTTGATTCTTTTGGTGTCTGCTACCCTCAGCCTGCTGCCCCAGCACACAACAGCAAACATGATAGCACTGGCCACCACAGACTCATAGAACATCCTCAGCATCGTCCAGCAGATGTTAAAGGACCTCAGTCTCCTCAGGAAGTAGAGATGGCTCTCAATGGTTGATCAGATTAACTGCCTGAAGGCAGAAACTTTTAAGGAGGTGAAGTTCTTGTTTTAATAGACGTATGACAAATTTCCAGAAGGGAGCTTTTGGTTATAATTGTAGTAAATATAAATGTGGGTACATTGGTTAACATAAGTTTCAGCAATGTTGTTAATGTCAATGTAAATTATATTGCTCCAACACAGTATTATGCAATCATCCCACTGTTCATGCATCTTGTGCCAAAAATGCTCTATTAAGCTCATTAAGAGACAGTGCTCAGTTTGATTTATTGAGTTGGTAGATAAAATTATTGACCAACTAATCACTTTAAACAACGAAAGTGCAAGTTGAATTTTGGTGCAAACCCTAATGAGGCCTGATTAAAGAGTGGTTTGGTATACCTGGTTTAGAGGGCACGTGCTATCACGAGAGGCTGGATAAACTTGGGTTCACTTCTCTGGAGCAGTGGAAGCTGAGGGGAGATCTGATAGAGGTTTATAAGATTATGAGAGACATAGATAGAGTGGACAGAGAGGATCTGGTTCCCAGGGTAAAAATATCAAACACCAGAGGGCATTGAAGGTGAGAGAGGATTGCAGGATCCTGCAGCAGTTTAACTCAATCTGATTAAGTACGCAGACATAAACAACTGGCAAACATAATTCTCCAAAATCTTGCTTTAAAACACAAACTCATAAAAGAAACCATACTTTACTATAAATACAAGCCTGATCTAGTTTTAGAATCAGAGACCCACAAATTATATTAATGACTGATCAGTCATTGCAGATAGGACAATCCAGAACAACTGTCCAGATACAATATTACGGGATAAAAAATGTACAGCTTATTTAACAGATTTAGCCATTCCAAACACACATAACATACAGAAATCAGTCAGTGAAATCATCAGAAAAACACTGAATTAGAAGAGGAAATTACATTATAATTACATTATAATTACATTATCCCAGTGGTAATATCTACAACTGGTATCATTCCAAAGACACAACACTATAACATTAAACAATTAGGGCTCCACAGCAATGTCTATGTAAATTTTCAGAAAGCCACAATGCTAAACACCATTAGAATAGTCTGAAAGTTCCGAACAATCAGTCTACTAGCTTGAGCTGAGAAAAAATAAAATTGTAATAATAATAATACATACATACATACATACATACATACATACATACATAAATAAATAAATATTGAAAGCACATGAGCTGTGGAGTCATTGAAAGTGAGTCCATAGGTTGTGGAATCAATTCAGAATTGATGTGAGTGAAGTTATCCACACTGGTTCAGGAGTCTGATGGTTGAGGGGTAATAACTGTTCCCGAACTTGGTGGTGTGGAACCTGAGGCTGATTGTGGTGAGTGAAGTTATCCACACTGGTTCAGGAGCCTGATGGTTGAGGGGTAATAACTGTTCCTGAAACTAGTGGTGTGGGACCTGAGGCTCATTGTGGTGAGTGAAGTTATCCACACTGGTTCAGGAGTCTGATGGTTGTGGGGTAATACCTATTCCTGAACCTGGTGCTGTGAGACCTGAGGCTCATTGTGGTGAGTGAAGTTATCCACACTGGTTCAGGAGCCTGGTGGTTGTGGGGTAATAACTGTTCCTGAACCTGGTGGTGTGGGACCTGAGGCTCATTGTGGTGAGTGAAGTTATCCACACTGGTTCAGGAGTCTGATGGTTGTGGGGTAATACCTGTTCCTGAACCTGGTGGTGTGGCACCTAAGCCTCTCGTACCTTCTTCCCAATGGCAGCAGCGAGAAGAGAGCGTGGTCTGGAAGGTGGTGGTGGGGGGCGGAGGTATCCTTGATGATGGACGCTGCTTTCTAGTGGCAGCACTCCTTGTCGATGTGCTGAGTGGTGGGGAGGGCTTTGCCTGTGATGGACTGGGCTGTGTCCATCGTATTTTGGAGGCTTTTCTATTCTGTTGTACAACTTCAGTAAGAGAAAGGTGATTCTAGTCCACACATTTTCTCATTGTGGTCAGTAGCCAACATGTCTGTACTAACCAAGCAAGGACCTACACCAATCCCATTTTCCCGCACTTGGACAAACATTGGTTGATTTCTCTGGAGCGTCAGAGGCCGAGGGTGTTGTGTCTTTAACGTTTCAATGACATTTGAGTAATCGTATAATCTACTGTTTGATTAAGCTTTCCTGCTCGTTTAAATAATTCATTATGAGTTATATGCATAAATATGTGACTTACATACGTCATCATGCTACCGCATGACAGGTGCACACCTCGCTTAAAGTAAACTCAAAGTTAGGCCCGCACTTCGGACTGCCGTGTCTTCCTTTGAATTGGCTTAATACTTTGACGTCACAAAACATAGCAGAGGGTGAACTTGATAGATTATGCGAGCCTAGACCGTCAGAATTTTCATCTCCAGATAGGAATGTCAAAGACTAGAATGCATGCCTTTAAGGTGGGGGGGGGATTTAAAGGGGATGTGCTGTGGGGGGGCAAGTTTTATCTGCACAGACAGTGGTGGGTCCCTGGAATGCGCAGCCAAGGGTGGTGGGCAGGTCTTGTGACTGGGTGCTGTGAAGCTACGTAGAAGGCGCTATATAAATGCAAGTTGTTTAGTTATGATTTGTACTAACTACGTACACTTTGCAAATGGATTGTCAGAGTCTCAATCAGAATCGGGTTTACTATAAAACCCGAAGACCAGAAGACAAATGCGCAGAATTGGGCCATACAGCCCATCAAGAATGCTCCGCCATTTCACCACGGCTGATTTATTATCCCTCTCAACCCCACTTTCCTGCCTTCTCCCTGTAACCTTTGACACCCTGAATGATCAGGAACCTAACAACTTCCACCTTAAATATACTGACTGACTTGGCCTCCACAGCCATCTGTGCCAATGAGTTCCACAGGTTCACCACCCTCTGGCTAAAGAAGATTGTCCTTATCCCTGTTCTAAAAAGTTATCCTATTCTGAAGCTGTGTCCACTGGCCCTGGAGTCCCACACTACAGGAAACATCCTCTTCACATTCACTCTATCCAGACCTTTCAGTATTTGGTCAGTATGAGGCTGAGGTTCTCCCTCGTTCCTCTCAATGGCAATGAGTACAGGCCCAGAGCCTTCAAACACCCCTTATCACTGACATACACTGCCCATAAAAAGTATTCACCCCACCCCTAGGAAGTATTCATGTTTTATTGTTTTACAACATTGAATCACAGCGGATTTAATATGGCTTTTTTCACACTGATCAATAGTAAAACACGCTTTCGTGTCAAAGTGGAAACAGATCTCTACAAAGTGACCTAACTTAATCACAAATATAAAACACAGAATAATTGATTGCACAAGTATTCACCCCCTTCAAGTCAGTATTTAGTAGATGCACCCTTGGCAGCAATTACAGCCTGGAGTCTGTGTGGATAGGTCTCTATCAGCTTTGCACATCTGACACTGCAAATTTTCCCCATTCCTCTTTACAAAACTGGCCAAACTCTGTCAGATTGCATGGGGATTGTGAGAGAGCAGCTCTTTTCATGTCCAGCCACAAATTCTCAATTGGATTGAGGTCAGGACTCTGACTTGTCCACTCCAAGACATTAACTTTATTGTTTTAAGCCATTCCTGTGTAGCTTTGGCTTTGGCTTTATGCTTGAGGTCGTTGTCTTGCTGGAAAACAAATCTTCTCCCAAGTTGCAATTCTCTTTCAGACTGCATCAGGTTTACCTCCAGGATTTCCCAGTATTTTGCTGTATTTATTTTACCCTCTACCTTCACAAGTCTTCCAGGGACTGCTGCAGTGAAGCATCCCCACAGCGTGATGCAGCCACCACCATGCTTCACGGTAGGGATGGTGTGTTTTTGATGATGTGTAGTGCTTGGCTGACGGCCAAAAATCTCAATTTTGGTTTTATCGGACCTTAGCACCTTCTTGCAGCTGACTTCGAACTTTCCCACGTGCCTTCTGGCAAACTCCAGCTGAGATTTCATGTGAGTTTTTTCAACAGTGGCTTTCTCTTTGCCACTCTCCCATAAAACTGTGACTGGTGAAGCACCCGGACAACAGTTGTTGTATGCACAGTCTCTCTAAGGGGAGTGAATACTTTTTATATGCACTTATGTCATAATTGTTTTTGTTTTGTACAGTACAGTAACTTTATGTTTTCACTGTACTGCTGCCGCAAAAATAAAACGAATTTCATCACGTATGTGAGTGATGAATCTTATTCTGATACAGGTCTCGATTGTGGACTGAGAGCAGGAAGGGGGCAGGGAGAGGGGAATCATGTTTGGGAAAAGGGGAAAGGTAAGGGTAGGGAATGGGAAGCACTAGAGAGACATTCTGTTATGATCGATCAACCAATTGTTTGGAATGAATTGACCTTGCCTGGTGTCTCAGGGCTGGGTGTGTCTGTACCTGCACCACCCCTCACCCCTGGCACTTCTTCTTTGCCACCTGTCCCACACCCCACCAGCGGCACTCCCCTCACCATTCCCAACGTCCTTTGCTCCCATTGAATTTATAAACTTGCTCCACATTGACAAATGAACTGTGCAGATAATTAAATGGGAATTCAGCACGCATTATCATAGAAACATAGAAAACCTACAGCACAATACAGGCCCTTCGGCCCACAAAGTTGTGCAGAACATGTCCCTACCTTAGAAATTACTAGGCTTACCTATAACCCTCTATTTTTCTAAGCTCCATGTACCTATCTAAAAGCCTCTTAAAAGACCCTATCGTATCTGCCTCCACCACTGTTGCTGGCAGCCCATTCCATGTACTCACCACTTTCTGAGTAAAAAACTTACCCCTGATATCTCCTCTGTACCTACTCCCCAGCACCTTAAACCTGTGTCCTCTTGTGGCAGCCATTTCAGCCCTGGGGAAAAGCCTCTGACTATCCACACGATCAATGCTTCGCATCACCTTATACACCTCTATCAGGTCACCTCTCATCCTCCGTCGCTCCAAGGAGAAAAGGCCGAGTTCACTCAACCTGTTTTCATACGGCATGCTCCCCAATCCAGGCAACATCCTGGTAAGTCTCCTCTGCACTGTTACTACAGAATCCACATCCTTCCTGTAGTGAGGCAACGAGAACTGAGCACAGTACTCCACGTGGGGTCTGACCAGGGTCCTATGTAGCTGCAACATTACCTCTTGGCTCCTAAATTCAATTCGATGATTGATGAAGGCCAATATACTGTACACCTTCTTAACCAGAGTCAACCTGCGCAGCTGCTTTGAGTGTCCTGTGGACTCGGACCCCAAGATCCCTGGTAGAGTCTTACCATTGCTAGACACTGCAGTGTCTAAGACACTGCTAGAGTCTTACCATTAATACTATATCCTGCCATTATCATTGGGATACAGATTGTTCCATGACCTGTAAACCTTTTTTCTCTGATTAACTTGTCAAATCAGCTGAAATGACATCACAGGGCCTTAAACCCGTTCTGTGAGTCTTGTCCGTCAGGCTCCACCTGCAAACTCTGCTGCCGGTAAACATGCCTGACAAGGCAGCCCTCCAGCAGGTGCGCGAGGCTGTTGGGGCAGAGCGGGTGGAATTAATGCAAGTCTCAGGAAATCTCTTTGTTCGCAACCCAAACGGGGAGTAATTCTGGACGATTTATTCTCCCTAGTATGTCATATACTCCCAGCACTAAACACCAACAACACCAAATATTCCACACACGAGAGATTCTGCAGATTCTGGAAATCCAGAGCAACACACACAAAATGCTGGAGGGACCCAGCAGGTCAGGCAGCGTCTGTGGAGGGGAACCAGTCAAGGACCTTCATCGGGGCTGGGAAGGAAGGGGGCAGAGGTCAGGGTAAGAAGGTGTGGGGGTGGGGGAAGGAGCACAAGCTGGCAGGGGATAGGTAAGACCAGGTGAGGGGGAAGGGAGGATGAAATGAGAAGCTGGGAGCTGATGGGTGTTGGGCCTGCTCCCACTGGCACCTCCCACTCTCCAGCCAGCCAATAGGGTTCACCTGCTTCTCATCCCAGATTCATCACCTGCAGCCTATTTAACCCCGGTTTTCATCCGCAGTGCTTGTTCACTCGTCGGAACAGCCAACCTGAACCTGTGGCTGAGAATCAGGTTTTATATCCCTGGCATATGTCATGAGATTTTTTGTTATGCGGCTGCAGCACAGTGTATGCACGATAATAAAATCTGAACCCGCTGCCTAAAGCTTACCGTTGTGTTTAGTTTCTGTTCTTTCTCGTTTTGTAGCATCATGGTTTGTTATTTTGTGCCCTATTATCTAAGTTATCATTCACTGCTGAATCACCTCCACTGCTCTGTTTTTTGGGCAAGCCTCCTCGATGTTTCCTGAAAGGACAAGGGAACCGATAATTGACCCAGCAGAGGGTGCTTACCTCAAGGAAGTCATCCGCTGACACAAGCACACGATCCAGAGGTGGCAGAGCACCACTGACTTTCTGTCCGCCACTCTTAACCAACTCTCCACCTCTGTGCAGCAACTCCACGTCAGTCAGCCTCTTCCTTCTGAGCCCAGGGTTCCAGTGCCCGAGCCCTTTGATGGATCTCACAGCTTTCTGACCCACTGAGTCTTTCAGTTCCAGCTCCTGCCGTCTCTGAGCAGGACAAGATTGCTTTCCTCACCTCTCTCTTGACTGGGCGAGCGCTGACCTTGGCCGCGGCTAACTGGGACAATAAAGCCGCCTCTTGCGACAGATTTCACTACTGAGACGTGCCGGGCTTTCGACCCTCCACAGAAGTGAATGGGAGGCAGTGGATCTGATACTTCACCAATGCCGAGGCTTACACTCTTACACCACGGAATTCAATACCTCACATCGGAGTGCAGCTGTATGTGTAAGCACCGCAGGCCCGTCGTCGTCAGACAACCGTCCACCCGGAGATGCCTTTCGACCTCGAAAGCCTCATTACTCTGGCTCTCTGCATTGGCAAGTCTCCAGGCCATCACCAGTGCCTGTAGAACCCGTGGTGTTTAGTGCCTCTTCTCTCTCGCTTTGCGGCCCCTCTGGGCTTGTTACTTTGCCAGTTATTATTAGAGGTATCATTTGCCGCAAAATTGAAATTATAAAAGTATATATGTGTGCGTGTGTGTGTGTGCGTGCGTGTGTGTGTGCGCGTGCGTGTGTGCGTGCGTGTGTGTGTGTGCGTGCGTGTGTGTGTGTGCGTGCGTGTGTGCGTGCGTGTGTGTGTGTGCGTGCGTGTGTGTGTGCGTGCATGTGTGTGTGTGTGTGAGAATGTGTATGTGTGTCTGTGTATTTGTGTGCAGAGCTCTAAGCACTGTTCTCACTAAGCCGCACAGGCGTGCCCACCGAAACGCTCCCGCGCACGAAGCCTCTGTTGCCGCGCAGCTGGAATTTTCCTTTATATAACGTTAATATGATTTTGAAATTAGGGTATAGAAACACTGCTGTGCACAGTGTATGCTAGGTTCAGCAGGTCATCCATCAAAAAAGGAAAGCTCAAAGAAAGCTTGAGAGGCATCAAAGATGGTATGCCCCACTGGGGGCAGTTTTTCATGCCGTCCGGGCTGGAGTTGGTCTTGCCCTCCTGGCATTAGCTTGAAAGAAGACAAGCTGTATTGCGGTCGACTGCAGATCTCTGTGACAGTAATGTACTCAGAGCGCTGTTGCGGGCAGCGGAGTGAGCCGGGCAGCGTCGTTGTGGGAAGTGGAGTGAGCTGGGAGTAGAGTGGAGACCTAAGGGCTTTGGCTCAACGGGCTTCGGCGGAACCGGGTGAGGCGAGGAAGACCGGAGCTGCAGAGCTCTCACAGCTAGTTGCTTGGTGAGTAGTCCTTCTTCCTTTTACACTTATAACTTTAAAAGCATTGTTAAATAGTGTGATAGTTAGCTGTACTGGGGCAAAGCGTACTTGCATAACTAATACTAGTACATTAAATTAACTATATAGCATGGAGCAGGTGATGTGTTACTGCTGCGAGATGTGGGAACCGGTAGACCCCATTGAGGGACACGGCGACTACATTTGCAGCAAGTGTTTGTTGCTCGAGGAACTCCAGCTTCATATTGATGAGCTGCAGTCCGAGCTTCAGACACTGTGACACATCAGGGAGGGGAAGAGTTACCTGGACTCTGTATACCAGGAGATAGCCACACCTAATAGATTAACTAATGTAGATTGCAGTCAAGCACAGGATGGTGTGGCTATGAGTGAGGAAAGTAGGGGAATCCAGGAGGTAGGGCTGGAGGAGATGCAGGCCTTGCTCTTGTCCAACAGATTCGAGGCTTTAACTCCCTGTGAGGGCAGGAGCGGGGACTGTGGGGAGGAGTGGGGGGCCATTCCAGAGGGGGGAGTCAATAGAAATGTTGTAGTAATAGGGGACAGTATCGTCAGGGGGATAGATAGGGTTCTCTGCAACCGAGAGCGAGAGTCCCGGAGGCTATGTTGCCTGCCTGGTGCCAGGGTTAAGGACATCTCTTCTGGGCTGGAGAGAAACTGGCAGTGGGAGGGCGAGGATCCAGTTGTCTTAGTACACGTCGGTACTGATGACATAGATAGGACAAGGAAGAAGGTTCTGTTACAGGAATATGAGCAGCTAGGGGTCAAATTAAAAAACAGAACCTCAAGGGTAATAATCTCTGGATTATTACCTGAGCCACGAGCAAATTTGGCTAGCTTAAATAAAATTAGGGAGTTAAACGCGTGGCTCAAAGACTGGTGTGGGGGAAGTGGGTTTTGCTTCTTGGGACACTGGCACCGGTACTGGGACAGGAGAGAACTGTTCCGGAGGGATGGGCTTCACCTGAACCGGGCTGGGGTTAGTGTCCTGGCGAATCATATAACTAGGGCTGCAGAGGGGTCTTTAAACTAACTAGTGGGGGGGGGGAGGATTCTAGAGAGCAAATAATTAAAAAGACAATGGAGAAGGTAATGGATGTAGGTAAAAGTGGAGGAATAAAAAGACAGAGTGTGTCAGGAGGGGAAAGAATGTACGGAGATAAGCGTAAAGTTGTACAAAAGGAAAAGGTAGGAAATAAGTGTCAAACATATTTGAAAGTCCTTTATTTGAATGCACGTAGTATTAGGAATAAAACTGATGAGTTGACGGTACAAATAATTACGTATGGTTATGATATTGTGGCAATTACGGAAACATGGCTGCAGGGTGACCAGGACTGGGAATTAAACATACAAGGGTATTCGACAATTAGGAGAGACAGGCAAGAAGGAAAAGGAGGTGGGGTGGCTATGTTACTAAAGCAAGAAATCACTGCAATAAAGCCAAATGATATTGGCTCAAAGGATCAGAATAATGAAACAATTTGGGTAGAAATAAGAAATAGTAAAGGGAAAAAAGCAGTGGTGGGAGTAGTCTATAGGCCTCCAAACAGCTGTAACTCAGTTGGTCGGAGCATAAATCAGGAAATAGTTGGGGCTTGTAATAAGGGAACAGCTGTAATTATGGGGGATTTTAACTTTCTTATTGACTGGACTAATCAAGTCTGACACGGCAGCCTTGAAGAAGAGTTTATTGAGTGTATTTGGGATGGGTTCCTTGAACAATACGTTACTGAGCCGACAAGGGGGCAAGCAGTCTTAGATCTGGTCCTGTGTAATGAGACAGGACTAATAAAAAATGTCCTAGTAAAGGATCCCCTTGGAATGAGTGACCATAACATGGTCGAATTCCATATTCAGAGGATGAGAGGGTTGGATCTCAAACAAGCGTACTGAGCTTAAATAAAGGAGACTATGATGGTATGAGAGCGGAATTGCTTAAGATGGATTGGGAAAATAGATTAAAGGGTAGATCGGTACTTGATCAGTGGTGTATATTTAAGGAGTTATTTTACAACTATCAAGAAAAATATATTCCACTGAAGAAAAAAGGGTGTGAAAGAAGAAATTGTTATCCATGGCTAAGTAAAGAAATAAAGCAAAGTATACGACTAAAAAGAAAGTTATATAAGGTAGCTAAATCTAGTGGGAAGATTGAAGATCGAGAAGCTTTTAAAGATCAGCAGCAAATAACAAAAAGATTGATTAAGAAGGGGAAGATTGATTATGAAAGTAAATTGGCAAAAAACATAAAAGCAGATAGTAAGAGTTTTTATAGTTACATAAAAAGAAAAAGGGTGGCTAAAGTAAATGTTGGTCCCCTAGAAGATGAGACCGGGAAATTAATGGTAGGGGACATGGAGATGGCGGAAACGCTGAACAAATATTTTGTATCAGTTTTTACAGTAGAGGACACTCAAAATATCCCAACACTGGATAAACAGGAGGCTCTAGGGGGAGAGAAGCTAACTATGATTCAAATCACCAAGGAAATGGTACTTGATAAATTAATGGGACTGAAGGTGGATAAATCCCCTGGTCCGGATGGCTTGCATCCTGGGGTCTTAAGGGAAGTGGCGGTCAGGATTGTGGATGCATTAGTGATAATTTTTCAAACCTCGCTGGACTCGGCAATGGTCCCGGCAGATTGGAAAAACGCTAATGTAACTCCTTTATTTAAAAAGGGCAATAGACAGAAGGCTGGGAATTATAGGCCAGTTAGACTAACATCTGTGGTTGGCAAAATGTTGGAATCGATAATTAAGGAAACAGTAACAGGGCATTTGGATAAACATAGCTTAATAGGACAAAGTCAGCATGGCTTTACAAAAGGGAAGTCATGTTTGACAAATTTGTTGGAGTTCTTTGAGGACATAACATATAGGGTAGATAAAGGGGAACCAGTGGATGTGGTGTATTTGGACTTCCAAAAGGCATTTGACAAGGTGCCACACCAAAGATTATTACTTAAAGTAAAAAATCATGGGATTGGGGATAATATTCTGGCATGGGTGGAGGATTGGCTTTCTAACAGAAAACAGAGAGTTGGGATAAATGGTTTATTCTCAGACTGGCAGTTGGTGACTAGTGGTGTTCCGCAGGGGTCGATGTTGGGACCCCAACTCTTTACAATCTATATTAATGATTTGGAGAAAGGGACTAAGTGCAACGTATCGAAGTTTGCTAATGACACAAAGATGGGAGGGAGCGTAATGAGTGCGGAGGACATTGAAACTCTGCAGGGGGACATAGATAGGCTGAGTGATTGGGCAGACATTTGGCAGATGAAATATAATACTGACAAGTGTGAGGTCTTGCACTTTAGCAGGAAAAATAATAGAGCAAGTTATTATTTAAATGGAGAGAAACTGGAAAGTGCTTCTGTGCAAAGGGATCTGGGGGTCCTGGTGCAGGAAACACAAAAAGTTAGTTTGCAAGTGCAGCAGGTGGTCAAGAAGGCCAATGGAATGCTGGCTTTTATTGCTGGGGGGATGGAGTATAAGAACAGAGAGGTCTTACTGCAGTTGTACCGGGTATTGGTGAGACCACACCCGGAGTACTGCGTTCAGTTCTGGTGTCCATATTTAAGAAAGGACATACTGGCTCTCGAGGCAGTGCAGAGAAGGTTCACTAGGTTAATTCCGGGGATGGGTGGGTTGATGTATGATGAGAGGTTGAGTAGATTGGGACTCTACTCATTGGAGTTCCAAAGAATGAAAGGCGATCTTATTGAAACATATAAGATTGTGAAGTGGCTTGATCGGGTGGATGCGGGGAGAATGTTCCCAATGATGGGTGAAACTAGGTCTAGTGAGCATAATCTTAAAATAAGGGGATGCCGTTCCAGATGAGGAGAAATTTCTTCACTCAGAGGGTAGTGGGGCTGTGGAATTTACTGCCCCAGAGAGCTGTGGAAGCTACTACACTCAATAAATTCAAAACGGAGATAGACATTTTCCTGGATAAAAGAGGCATTAGGGGATACGGTGAGCGAGCAGATAACTGGACGTGGCTAGGTTTAGATCAGCCATGTGATCTCCTGGACCAGTTTTCAATAGCCTGGATGGGTCGGAGAGGAATTTTCCAGATTTTTTCTCCTCAATTGGCAAATCGTTTTTTTTTTTCCCCGGGTGATCACATGGGTTTGGACGGGATGAATAATAAAATAAAATGGGTGGCATGGTGCCCTGTTGGTTGGCACTGTTGCCTTTGTGGGATTCGGTGAAAACTAGAATTAAGATTGGATCAGCCATGATCTTGTTCAATGGCGGAGCAGGCTTGAGGGGCCGATTGGCCTACTCCTGCTCCTATCTCTTACGTTCTTATGTTTACGCCACGCTGTCGCCTGTTTGGAGGCATTGGAGCCAGAGCTGCCCACTGGGGACAGCTGGCGTGGCGTCCAGGCCAGAGTCAGTGCTGCCCCCCACTGTTCACCCAGCAGAAGACAAGCTGGTTTGGAGTCCACTGCAGATTTGTGAGGCATTCATGGACTCAGGGCCCGGGATGCGTTTTTATTTGTGTGGCTGTATTTTACTGATATCTTCCAGGTGCTTTCTATTTTACATGTGCTATGTGTGCTTTGTACTGTGTGTGACTGTCGGTACTGTGTTTTGCACCTCGGCTCTGGAGTGACTATTATATACCCCCAGGGTTCATTTTTTCTGTGGACTATCACTTTAAAACACTAAAAGAATGAGACTGTCTTTTAGACGCTGTTGGATTTCTACTGATTACAGAACTGCTGGGTTGCTAAGTGAGCAGCTCGTGTTTGGACATATACAAGGTCGCTGACTACTGCTGTCGGCTTCCGAGTTACTATGGTGAGAGAGGTGAAGTTATTTGATGGACAATCGATTGTTTATGCAAGTGCGTGGCTTGTTTTGAATAAGCAAGGTCAGATGACTTGCACACAGACACACACAGCTCACAGTCAAGATGGATTCAGTCAATGGAAGACACCAGTGAGTCGGTCGCTGGTTTAAACTTTCAGTAGCCCGAAAGGCGTGAGTTGAGATCGATCCAGAGTATCGATGAATGACTCTCACAAGTACTGCAACTGGAAGGAGTTTGCAGAGAAGAGAAGAGGGGAGAGGAAGGTTTGAAACAGAAGGAACCTAGTGACAAAGAGATCACTGTTTGGACTCTCTCTCCAAGTAGCCCGTGAGGGTGAGTTTGTTTCCATTCGGCTATGGAAGTGTGACTGTCACAGAGTTAATCCACAGGAGTGGGTTCTCTGGTGAGGGGAAAACCTTTGTGAATACCATGTGTGTGTTTACCCTTTGTCTGGGTGTGGTAGTTCACTGATGAAAGGCACCCCGTGGCAAATCACTGTTGGAGTTATTTCGTATGTCGTGGAACTGGGTAAGTGGCTATCACGTTGTGTGTGATTGGGGTAACCGTGTGGAATCTACCAGTGTATCGACACCTGTCTGGGTGGTGGTTTCCTTGACGATCATCCCCTTTGGTGATATTTCATGTGAGGATTTGGAGGACAACGGGAAGATTACAAATATCTCTCTCTCACTTTGAATTCTGTGGATTGAACTAAACAGAACTTTTCTTACCACACCATCGTAAGACTGTAACTCGTGCCACCTGAGCTTGAATAAGTTTGGGAACTTTATTTTTACACCTATATCTGCATAACACTGCTAACCCTTGGTTTACCCGGTTTAAGTTACTATATTTACATGGTTACTAATAAAATAGTGTTTTGTTAACAGCAAAACCAGACTCCAGGTGTGTCCTGTTGCTGCTGAAACTTACAGTATGAGAGGTACTTTTCCCAGGGTTGTGTGTTCGTAGCAGTAACACTGTTTCATTTGACTTTATTCATGGACATTCATGTATGGTTGAATGACAATTAAACTTGAACTCGAATTGAATGTCACAGAATATGATGTTGTGTCATTCAGACCACTACACGAAGAAAAATGCCCGTCAAGACACTTGGCTTCAATGAGGAATTACAAAGTTTTGATCCAGTAGTGCAAAGAGCAAGTTAACAGGTGTAACAATCCAATCATCAGCTACTGCCTGAGGATTTTGACCAATCCACAATATTGAGTAGCATTAACGATCCTTAAGCTGCTTTAGAGATCTGGCATCTCTTTGTAAATTCCGTCAGAAAAGCTGTTTGAACACAATTGAAGTACTACAGTACTCAAAAGCAAAAATGAACAAATTACAGTCACAATATCCTGGTGATACCCTTTACTGGACAGAAAAAATGAAAGATCTGCTTGCATCTGTAAGATCTGACGTCATACTGTGTACATTACTCGATTTACTCAACGTGTGTTTAATCACTTGGATAATAGATTTCCCGATGATGGGTTCAAAGTTCAGAAGTACATTTATCATCAAAGTATGTATGCATTATATAACCTTGAGACTTTCCTTACAGGCAGCTACAAGCAAAGAACCCCAAAAGACCCATTAAAAAGGAACTAAAAAGAACTCAAAAAGCCAAAGTGCGGAATATGGTGGAACAGCGAGCAGGGCGGGCCCGATCCTTGCCTCTGATGCCAACACCCTGCCTTTTCAGTCCGGCCTGGCATTTAAACCATCCAAACATCGGGTTGTTCCCCGCTTTAGGACCCGGGTTCTGTGGGTCTGTACCCGAACTTTCAAAGTCAGGCTGACGTTTAAATCAATCAAACCATAGGTCCTTCCTTGCTCTCTGGTTTTGCTGGACAGTCCTCAACTCTGCCTCACCTCCGCCCACCTCGCACTCGCTCACTTCGACCCTCAACTCTGCCTCACCTCCAACTCGCTCACTTCGACCCTCAACTCTGCCTCACCTCCAACTCGCTCACTTCGACCCTCAACTCTGCCTCACCTCACACTCGCTCACTTCGACCCTCAACTCTGCCTCACCTCCAACTCGCTCACTTCGACCCTCAACTCTGCCTCACCTCCAACTCGCTCACTTCGACCCTCAACTCTGCCTCACCTCCGCCCACCTCGCACTCGCTCACTTCGACCCTCAACTCTGCCTCACCTCCGCCCACCTCGCACTCGCTCACTTCGACCCTCAACTCTGCCTCACCTCACACTCGCTCACTTCGACCCTCAACTCTGCCTCACCTCCAACTCGCTCACTTCGACCCTCAACTCTGCCTCACCTCCAACTCGCTCACTTCGACCCTCAACTCTGCCTCACCTCACACTCGCTCACTTCGACCCTCAACTCTGCCTCACCTCACACTCGCTCACTTCGACCCTCAACTCTGCCTCACCTCCAACTCGCTCACTTCGACCCTCAACTCTGCCTCACCTCACACTCGCTCACTTCGACCCTCAACTCTGCCTCACCTCCAACTCGCTCACTTCGACCCTCAACTCTGCCTCACCTCCAACTCGCTCACTTCGACCCTCAACTCTGCCTCACCTCACACTCGCTCACTTCGACCCTCAACTCTGCCTCACCTCACACTCGCTCACTTCGACCCTCAACTCTGCCTCACCTCCAACTCGCTCACTTCGACCCTCAACTCTGCCTCACCTCACACTCGCTCACTTCGACCCTCAACTCTGCCTCACCTCACACTCGCTCACTTCGACCCTCAACTCTGCCTCACCTCCAACTCGCTCACTTCGACCCTCAACTCTGCCTCACCTCACACTCGCTCACTTCGACCCTCAACTCTGCCTCACCTCACACTCGCTCACTTTGACCCTCAACTCTGCCTCACCTCCACTCACCTCGCACTCACTCACTTCGACCCTCAACTCTGCCTCACCTCACACTCGCTCACTTCGACCCTCAACTCTGCCTCACCTCCAACTCGCTCACTTCGACCCTCAACTCTGCCTCACCTCCAACTCGCTCACTTCGACCCTCAACTCTGCCTCACCTCACACTCGCTCACTTCGACCCTCAACTCTGCCTCACCTCACACTCGCTCACTTCGACCCTCAACTCTGCCTCACCTCCAACTCGCTCACTTCGACCCTCAACTCTGCCTCACCTCACACTCGCTCACTTCGACCCTCAACTCTGCCTCACCTCACACTCGCTCACTTCGACCCTCAACTCTGCCTCACCTCACACTCGCTCACTTCGACCCTCAACTCTGCCTCACCTCCAACTCGCTCACTTCGACCCTCAACTCTGCCTCACCTCACACTCGCTCACTTCGACCCTCAACTCTGCCTCACCTCCAACTCGCTCACTTCGACCCTCAACTCTGCCTCACCTCACACTCGCTCACTTCGACCCTCAACTCTGCCTCACCTCCGCCCACCTCGCACTCGCTCACTTCGACCCTCAACTCTGCCTCACCTCCAACTCGCTCACTTCGACCCTCAACTCTGCCTCACCTCCGCCCACCTCGCACTCGCTCACTTCGACCCTCAACTCTGCCTCACCTCCAACTCGCTCACTTCGACCCTCAACTCTGCCTCACCTCACACTCGCTCACTTCGACCCTCAACTCTGCCTCACCTCCAACTCGCTCACTTCGACCCTCAACTCTGCCTCACCTCCGCCCACCTCGCACTCGCTCACTTCGACCCTCAACTCTGCCTCACCTCCAACTCGCTCACTTCGACCCTCAACTCTGCCTCACCTCACACTCGCTCACTTCGACCCTCAACTCTGCCTCACCTCCAACTCGCTCACTTCGACCCTCAACTCTGCCTCACCTCACACTCGCTCACTTCGACCCTCAACTCTGCCTCACCTCACACTCGCTCACTTCGACCCTCAACTCTGCCTCACCTCCAACTCGCTCACTTCGACCCTCAACTCTGCCTCACCTCACACTCGCTCACTTCGACCCTCAACTCTGCCTCACCTCCAACTCGCTCACTTCGACCCTCAACTCTGCCTCACCTCACACTCGCTCACTTTGACCCTCAACTCTGCCTCACCTCCACCCACCTCGCACTCGCTCACTTCGACCCTCAACTCTGCCTCACCTCTGCTCACCTCACACTCGGTCACTTCAACCCTCAACTCTGCCTCACCTCCGCTCACCTCACACTCGCACACTTCGACCCTCAACTCTGCCTCACCTCTGCTCACCTCACACTCGCTCACTTCGACCCTCAACTCTGCCTCACCTCCGCTCACCTCGCACTCGCTCACTTCGGAGAGTATCTGAGGAGGAAGGTAAAGCTGCGCAAACGCGGGTGACATCAGCGGCGAGCGCGGGCTTTAAAAAGCCGCCCACTTTCAGGAGCGGGCAGCGTTGGTGCGGGCAGTGGAGTGCGCGGAAGCAGAGTGCTGGGTTTGGCTCAGCGGGCTTCGGCGCAAGAGGACTTCGGCAAGAAGCCTGCTTTTCATTTATTCTGACTAATCCGGGATCAGGTGATGGGGGAGACAGTCAGTGCAGTGGGGTGCTCCGTATGCAGTATGTGGGAAGTCAGGGCGAGCACAGTTGTCCCTGATGACTACACCTGCAATAGGTGCGTCCAGCTGCAGCTCCTGTCAGACCGAGTTAGGGAATTGGAGCAGGAGCTGGATGAACTACGGATCATTCGGGAGGCAGAGATAGATAAGAGTTATCGGGAGGTAATCACACTGAAAAGACAGGAGGTAGGCAAATGGGTGACAGTCAAGAGAGGCAGGGGGAGCAGACAGAGAGAGCAGAGCACCCCTGTGGCCATTCCCATCAAAAATAAGTATACCATTTTGGATACTGTTGGTGGGGATGACCTACCAGGAACAAGCTGCAGTAGTCCTGTCTCTGGCACTGAGGTTGGACCTTCGACTAGGAAGGGGAGGAGGGAAGGGAAGAGAGCAGTATTGATAGGGGATTCTATAGTCGGGGGGCAGATAGGAGATTTTGTGGGGAAGATCGGGAGTCTCGGATGATATGTTGCTTCCCTAGTGCCAGGGTCTGAGACATCTCAGATCGGGTGCAGGTTATTCTCGAGAGGGAGGGCAAGAATCCAGATGTTGTGGTCCATGTAGGGACCAATGACATGGGTAGGATGAGTGAGGGGGTCCTGCGTAGGGAGTTAGGTGCGAAGCTGAAGAGCAGGACCTCCAGGGTAACAATCTCAGGATTGCTACCTGTGCCACGTGCGAGTGAGGCAAGGACAGAAAGATTATACAGATTAATATGTGGCTGAGAGGATGGTGCAGGAGGGAGGGCTTCAGGTCTGTAGATAATTGGGCTTTGTTCCAGGGAAGGTGGGATCTGTTCCGACGGGACGGTTTACACCTGAACTGGAGCAGTACTAACATTCTTGCAGGGAAGTTTGCTAGTGCTTCTTGGGGGGGGTTTAAACTAAATTTGCAGGGGGCGGGGATCCAGAATGTGAGAGAGGATAGTGAGAGAAAGAATAAAGGACAGGTGGGGACTACACAGTTCCGGAATATTAAGTGTGTAGTCGAGAAAGGTGAGGCGGAACAAGTGATAAGGAGGACACATGTACAGAGGGATGGTCTGACGGAACATGGAGTTAAATGTGTTGAAAGAATAAGTAAACTTAGGAAGGACAACAAAATTCTAGGGGCGTATAGCCCAATGGGAGTTCGGAGAGCTGGGTTAAGCACAATAGGCAGCGATTCAAACAGAGAGAGGAGAAATGGGCTAAAAATTCTATATCTGAATGCACGAAGTGTCAGAAATAAGGCGGATGAGCTTGAAGCCCGGGTGTGAATGGGTAACTATGATGTTGTTGGGATAACAGAGACATGGCTGCAGGGGGATCAGACCTGGGAAATGAATGTACAAGGGTATACGTGCTATTGTAGGGATAGAAATGTGGGCAGAGGGGGTGGGGTGGCCCTGTTGGTGAGGAATGAAATTCAGTCCTTTGCAAGGGGGGACATAGGGTCAGGAGAAGTAGAGTCTGTGTGGATAGAACTGAGGAACAGTAAGGTCAAAAGGACCCAAATGGGTGTTGTCTACAGGCCACCAAACAGTAGCATGGATATTGGGTGCAAGTTGAATAGGGAGTTAACATTGGCATGTGGCAAAGGTAATGTCGCAGTAGTTATGGGGGATTTCAACATGCAGGTGAACTGGGAGAATCAGGTTGGTGCTGGACCACAGGATAGGGAGGTTGTAGAGTGCCTACGGGATGCATTCTTGGAACAGCTTGTACGAGGGCCTACCAGGGACAAGACTATTCTGGATTTAGTGTTGTGTAATGAACAGGATTTGGTAAGCGATCTTGCAGTAAAGGAGCCATTAGGAGGTAGTGATCATAATATGATAAGTTTTTATCTGCAATTTGAGAAGGATAAGGGCAGCTCGGAAGTGTCAGTGTTGCAGTTGAACAGGGGAAACTATGGAGCCATGAGGGAGGAGCTGGCCAAAGTTGACTGGACGGATAGCCTAGCAGAAAAGACAGTGGAACAGCAATGGCAGGTATTTTTGGGAATAATGCAAAATCAGTTCATCCCACAGAGAAGGAAGGATTCAAAGGGGGGAAAGGGACCATAGTGGTTGACAAAGGAAGTCAGAGATTGCATAGTATTAAAAAAAAAGGAAGTATGACAGAGCTAAGGTGAGTGGGAGGACAGATGATTGGGAAGTTTTTAAGGAACAACAGAACTTAACTAAAAAGGCAATACGGGGAGAAAAAATGAGGTATGAATGCAAGCTAGCCAGGAATATAAAGGAAGATAGCAAAAGCTTTTTTAGGTATGTGAAGAGAAAGAAGATAGTTAAGAACAATGTTGAGCCCTGAAAAATGAATTGGGTGAAATTGTTATGGGAAACAGCGAAATGGCAGAAGAATTTAATGAGTACTTTAGATCTGTTTTCACTAAGGAAGACACAAGCAATCTCCCAGATGTATGGATGGGCCAAGGACATAGGGTAACAGAGGAAATGAAACAGATTGACATTAGGAAGGAAACGGTGATGAGTAGACTGATGGGACTGAAGGCTGACAAATCCCCAGGTCCAGATGGTCTGCATCATAGGGTACTAAAGGAGGTGGCCCTGGAAATTGCGGATGCATTAGTAATCATTTTCCAATGTTCCTTAGATTCAGGATCAGTTCCTGAAGATTGGAGAGTGGCTAATGTTATCCCACTTTTTAAGAAAGGAGGGAGGGAGAAAACCGAGAACTATCGACCTGACAGCCTGACATCAGTGGTGGGAAAGATGCTAGAGTCCATTATTAAGGATGAAATAGTGGCAAAGCTAGATAACAGTGATAGGATTTGGCCGAGCCAGCATGGATTTACCAAGGGCAAATCATGCTTGACTAATCTGTTGGGGTTTTTCGAGGGTGTAACAAGGAAGTTAGACGGGTGAGATCCAGTGGATGTAGTGTACCTCGATTTTCAGAAGGCATTTGATAAGGTCCCACATAGGAGATTGGTGGGTAAAATCAAAGCTCATAGCATCACGGGGAAGACATTGACATGGATAGAAAACTGGTTGGCAGATAGAAAGCAAAGGGTAGCGGTGAATGGGTGTTTCTCGGAATGGCAGGTGGTGACTAGTGGGGTGCCACAGGGCTCGGTATTGGGACCACAGCTGTTTACAATTTACGTCAACGATTTAGATGAGGGCATTGAGAATAACATCAGCAAATTTGCTGATGATACTAAGCTGGGTGGCAGTGTGACATATGATGAGGATGTTAGGAGAATTCAGGGTGACTTGGATAGGCTGGGTGAGTGGGCAGATACTTGGCAGATGACATTTAATGTGAATAAGTGTGAGGTTATCCACTTTGGGAGTAAGAACAGGAAGGCAGATTATTATCTGAACTGTGCAGAGTTAGGTAAGGGAGAAATACAAAGAGATCTAGGAGTCCTTGTTCATCAGTCACTGAAGGTGAATGAGCAAGTGCAGCAGGCAGTGAAGAAGGCTAATGGAATGTTGGCCTTTATTACAAAGGGAATTGAGTACAAGAGCAAGGAAATCCTCTTTCATTTGTACAGAGCTCTGGTGAGACCACACCTGGAGTATTGTGTACAGTTTTGGTCTCCAGGGTTAAGGAAGGACATCCTGGCTGTAGAGGAAGTGCAGCGTAGATTCACGAGGTTAATTCCTGGGATGTCTGGACTGTCTTACGCAGAGAGGTTAGAGAGACTGGGCTTGTACACGCTGGAATTAAGGAGATTGAGAGGGGATCTGATTGAAACATATGAAATTATTAAGGGATTGGACAAGATAGGGGCAGGAAATATGTTCCAGATGCTGGGAGAGTCCAGTACCAGAGGGCATGGTTTGCGAATAAGGGGTAGGTCATTTAGAACAGAGTTAAGGAAAAACTTCTTCTCCCAGAGAGTTGTGGGGGTCTGGAATGCACTGCCTCGGAAGGTAGTGGAGGCCAATTCTCTGGATGCTTTCAAGAAGGAGCTAGATAGGTATCTATGGATAGGGGAATCAAGGGCTATGGGGACAAGGCAGGAACCGGGTATTGATAGTAGATGATCAGCCATGATCTCAAAATGGCGGTGCAGGCTCGAAGGGCCGAATGGTCTACTTCTGCACCTATTGTCTATTGTCTACTGTCAACTCTGCCTCACCTCTGCCCTCCTCGCACTCGCTCACTTCGACCCTCAACTCTGCCTCACCTCACACTCGCTCACTTCGACCCTCAACTCTGCCTCACCTCACACTCGTTCACTTCGACCCTCAACTCTGCCTCACCTCACACTCGTTCACTTCGACCTTCAACTCGGCCTCACCTCTGCCCTCCTCGCACTTGCACACCGACCCTCAACTCTGCCTCACCTCACACTCGTTCACTTCGACCTTCAACTCGGCCTCACCTCTGCCCTCCTCGCACTCGCACACCGACCCTCAACTCTGCCTCACCTCACACTCGCTCACTTCGACCCTCAACTCTACCTCACCTCCGCTCACCTCGCACTCGCTCACTTCGACCCTCAACTCTGCCTCACCTCACACTCGCTCACTTTGACCCTCAACTCTACCTCACCTCCGCTCACCTCGCACTCGCTCACTTCGACCCTCAACTCTGCCTCACCTCACACTCGCTCACTTCGACCCTCAACTCTGCCTCACCTCACACTCGTTCACTTCGACCCTCAACTCTGCCTCACCTCACACTCGTTCACTTCGACCTTCAACTCGGCCTCACCTCTGCCCTCCTCGCACTTGCACACCGACCCTCAACTCTGCCTCACCTCACACTCGTTCACTTCGACCTTCAACTCGGCCTCACCTCTGCCCTCCTCGCACTCGCACACCGACCCTCAACTCTGCCTCACCTCACACTCGCTCACTTCAACCCTCAACTCTACCTCACCTCCGCTCACCTCGCACTCGCTCACTTCGACCCTCAACTCTGCCTCACCTCACACTCGCTCACTTTGACCCTCAACTCTACCTCACCTCCGCTCACCTCGCACTCGCTCACTTCGACCCTCAACTCTGCCTCACCTCACACTCACTCACTTCGACCCTCATCTCTGCCTCACCTCCGCCCGCCTTGCACTCGCTCACTTCGACCCTCAACTCTGCCTCACCTCCACTCACCTCACACTCACTCACTTCGACCCTCAACTCTGCCTCACCTCCGCTCACCTCACACTCGCACACTTTGACCCTCAACTCTGCCTCACCTCCGCTCACCTCACACTCGCACACTTCGACCCTCAACTCTGCCTCACCTCCACTCGCCTCCATTGTTTGCGGTGATCGTTTACCAGAAAAAGTGTTGTCAATAAAATATTTAGTTGTAGTCTTTGTTTTGCTTGCTGCCAATAGGCAGTCGCAGGGCTTCAGCAACACCAATTTAAATCAGAGTTAGGAGTGTAGCAAGCTTTTGACCCCACTGCTTTGCAAACATAAGCAATTTTGTCTGTGCGTGGAAAATAAGCCAACGTTTGGCCGTTGCTGAAGCGGACGTGGAGGCGATTTGATGCAGCAGAACTGAGGTGAGATGAGTGGCTGCACTGAGCTGGAGGGCGAGGAAGAACCCGAGGTTTCATTGACTGAAGCATTGGGCCAAATTGGAAAGGTCCGGAATGGGGCTAATTGAGGTGGCGAGTCTGGGCCTGAAAGCATGTCGAAGTGGCAGGGCCCAGGACCAAAACCAAGGATCAACCAGAGCTTTGGACAATTTAAGCATTGGTCAGATTGAAAAGGTGAGGGTATCGGGGCCAGAGGTGGGGGACAGGCTGGACCAGCTCGCTATTGTCTCTGAACTGACTGGAGGATGTGGCCTGCAACTGATGGGATCCTGAACCAGCAGCAGACATGTCGAGCTGCGTGGCCGTGGAATCACTTCTGTGAGCTTCAGTTCTGGGTGTTATTTGCTCACTTTTATGGTTTATGCAATTAGTTTGTTCTCTGCATATTCAGTGATCGATGGGCTCTTGTATAATGGGTCCTTTCGTGGTTCTTTGTTTCATGGCTGTCTGTAAGGAGACAAATCACAAGATTGGATATAGCAGACATATTTCAGTAATAAACGCATTTTGGGTCTGCACCAGACTGGATGTCCTGAGGGTGTTCATATCCACGGGACATTACGGGGGAGTCTGGGAGGGAAACCAGGCTCTCCCAGCCGCAGGGCACGGCCAAGGGTAGCTCTGCATCTGTGCCATGTGCAGCGCGCGGGACTAAGGGCAGTAGCGAATTCTAAACCTCACTACACTCTTGCAGGCTGTTCGAGACTCACCCCGAGTGCAAGGACGTCTTCTTCCTCTTCCGCGATATCGACGACCTGCAGCAGCTGAGGATGAGCAAGGAGCTACAGTCACACGGGCTGCGGTGAGTGTTGACTGCGGTGACCTGGCTTAGCTGCTGAAAAGCAGTCCACAGCCCTGAAACACCGTCCCCAGCCCTGAAACACCGTCCCCAGCCCTGAACCGCCGTCCCCAGCCCTGAACCGCCGTTCACAGCCCTGAAACGCCGTACCCAGCCCTGAAACACCGTCCCCAGCCCTGAAACACCATCCCCAGCCCTGAAACACCGTCTCCAGCCCTGAAACACCGTCCCCAGCCCTGAAACACCGTCCCCAGCCGCGAAACACTGTCCCCAGATCTGAAACGCCGTCCCCAGCCCTGAAACACAGTCCCCAGCCCTGAACCGCAGTCCCCAGCCCTGAACCACCGTCCCCAGCCCTGAACCGCCGTCCCCAGCCCTGAACCGCCGTCCCCAGCCCTGAAACGCCGTACCCAGCCCTGAAACACCGTCCCCAGCCCTGAAACACCATCCCCAGCCCTGAAACACCATCTCCAGCCCTGAAACACCGTCCCCAGCCCTGAAACACCGTCTCCAGCCCTGAAACACCATCCCCAGCCCTGAAACACCATCTCCAGCCCTGAAACACTGTCCCCAGCCCTGAAACACCGTCCCCAGCCCTGAAACACTGTCCCCAGCCCTGAAACACCGTCCCCAGCCCTGAAACACCGTCTGCAGCTCAAGGGTTTGGGAAACTGTCTGGTTGCTTATGGGCATGTTGAAACTATTAATCCAATATTTTCTTCTACTTGCTGCTGTCTGTAGGACAAGGTGTGGCTGGGCTATAAGGCAGAGGTGTTTGGGTACAGGACAGGTGTGCTTGAGGTGCAGGCTGAGTGTTGGCTGGGGTATTGGATAAGACCAGCAAACCATAAGGTATAGGAGCAGAATTAGGCCATTTGGCCCATTGAGTCTGCTTCAACATTTTTTCATGGCTGATCCAATTTTCCATTCAACCCTAGTCTCTTTTTTCTCTCTGTATCCCTTCATGCCCTGACTAGTAAAGAATTATTCAACCTCTGCCTTAAATATACTAAATGATAAGGCCTCCATAGCCACCTGAGCAAAGAATTCCATGGATTCACACTCTCTGGCTAAAGAAATTCCTCCTCATCTCTATTCTAAAACGACACCTCTCTGTTCTGAGGCTGTGTCCTCTGGTCTTAGACTCTCCCACCATAGGAAACATCCTCTCCACATCCACCTATCAAGTGCTTTCACCATTTAATAGGTTTCAGTAAGGTTACCCTCATTCTCCTGAATCCTAGTGAATAATTGTCAAATACCCTTCATGTGATAAACCATTCAATCCTAGAATCATCTTCATGAACATCCTTTGTGCCCTCTCCTGTTTCATCCCTTCTATGATAAGGGGCCCAAGACTGCCCTCAATACTCCAAGCAAGGGCTTCACTAGTTCTTTACATGTATCAAGATTACATCCTTGCTTTTATATTCTAGTCCTCTGGTAATGAATACTAACATCACATTTGTCTTCCTCATCACAGACTCAACCTGCAAATTAGTTTTTTAAGGAATCCTGCACGAGGACTCCCAAGCCCCTATGTGCCTCAGTTTTTTTTGTATTTTCTCACCATTTAGAAAATAATCAACCTTTTCACTTCTACCAAAGTCCATGACCGTACACTTTCCAACACTGTATTCCATCTGCCATTTCTTTGCCCATTCTTCTAATTTGTCTAAGTCTTTCTGCAGCCTCTCTACTTCCTCAAAACTACCTATCCCCCCCCCCCCCACAGGTATCTTCATATCATCTGCAAGCTTTGCAACAAAGCCATCAATTCTATCATCCAAGACATTGAGGTATAACGTAAAAAGAATTGGTCCCAACCCAGACCCCTGTGGAATACCACTAGTCACCGGTAGCAAACCAGAAAAAGCTCCCTTAATTCCCATTCTTTGCCTCCTGTCAATCAGCCACTGCTTTATCCATTGCTAGAATCTTTCCTGTGATACCGTGGACTCATAGCTTGTAAGTAGCTTGTTGCACCTTGTCAAAGGCCTTCTGAAAATCCAAGTACACAACATCAACTGGTTCTCTTTTATCTATCCTGCTTGATATTTCTTCAATGAATTCCAACAGATTTGTCAGGCAAGATATCCCTTGAGGAAACCATGCTGACTATGGCCTATTTTATCATGTACCTCCAAGTACACCAAGACCTCATCCTTAATAATCAACACCAACATCTTCAACTGAGGTCAGACTAGTTTCCTTTCTTCTGCCCCAATCTCTTCTTGAAGAGTGGAGTGACATTTACAATTTTCCAGTCTTCCAGAACCATTCCAGAATCTAATGATACTTGAAAGATCATTACTAATGCCTCTATGTTCTCTTCAGCAATCTCTTTCAGAACCCTGGGGTGTACAGTGAAGACTGATGCAAAATACATATTAAGTTCATCCACCATTTGGTCTAGATGATTTATCTACCTTCAGACCTTTCAGTTTCCCAAGAACTTCTCCCTAGTTATGGTAACCTCACACACTTCATGACCCTAAAACTTGGAACTTATAGTGTCTTCCACAGTGAAGAATGATGCAAAATAGTTATTCAGTTCATCTACCATTTTGTTTTCCCCCATTACAAACTCTCCAGCATCATTTTCCAGTGATCCAATATCCACTCTCACATCTCTTTTACCATTTATGTATCTGAAGAAACTTTTGGTATCCTCTTTAATGTTATTGACTAGCTTACTTTCATATTCCACCTTTACCTTCTTAATTACTTTTTTAGTTGCCTTTTGCTGGTTTTTAAAAACTTCCCAAATCTCCAACTTCCCACTAATCTTTGCTCTATTTAATGCCCTCTCTTTGGCTTTTATGTTGGCTTTGACTTCTCTTGTTAGCCATGGTTGTGTCATCTTTGCTTTAGAATACTTCTTCCTTTTTGGAATGTATATATCCTGTCTTTCTGAATTGCTTCCAGAAATCCCAGCCATTGCTGCTCTGCCGTCATCCCTGCCAGTGTCCTTTTCCACTCAATTCTGGCCAAATCCTCTCCTATGCTTCTGTAATTCCCTTTACTCCACTGTAATACTTATACCTCTGACTTTAGCTTCATCTTCTCATAGTTCAAGGTGAATTCAATCATATCATAATCAATTTCCTCTAAGGGTTCTTTTAGCTTAAGTTCTTAATTCTGGTTCATTGCACAACATCTAGAATAGTTGATCCTCTTGTGGGCTCAACCACAAGTTGCACTAAAAAGCCATCTTGTAGGCATTCTAGAAATTCCCCCTCCTGGAATCAAGCATCAACCTGATTTTCCTAATCTACCTGCATATTGATATCCCCCATGACAATTGCAACATTGTCCCCTTGGCGTGCATTTTCTATCTCCTGTTGTAATTTGTCAGCCACGTTCTTACTACTATTTGGGGGTCTGTATACAACCCTCATCAGGGTCTTGCAACCCTATGTCACCTCTTTCTAATGATTTAATAGAACTTTTTTTTACCAAGAGAGCAACGCCATCCCTCTGCCTTCCTGCCTGTCCTTTCAATACAATGTGTATCCTTGGACATTAAGCTCCCAGTTATAATCTTCTTTCAGCCATGATTCAATGATGCCTACAACATCATACCTGCCAATCTGCAGCCGTGCTGCAAGTTCATCTACCTTAATACACTGCCACATTCAAATACAACTCCTTCAGTCCTGTGTTGACCCTTTTCAATTTTGTTCATCTTTTATGTTGCAACTCATCCTGGTGATTGCAGTTTTGATCTACCAACAGTCTCTACTCATTACCATATAACAATGACAGCATGGAAACAGGCTATCTCGGCCCTTCTAGTCCTTGCCGACTCTTACACTCACCTAGTCCCAGTGGCCCTCACTTAGCCCATAACCCTCCATTCCTTTCCTGTCCGTATACCTGTCCAATTTTTCTTTAAATGACACATTGCCTCTGTTTGTAAACCATCTTCCTCATCTTCAGCACTATCATCTGCCTTTCCTATCATCTATCATCTTCTTGCATTGAAATATACGCAGCCAGGATCAACCTTTTGATCCCTAACTTTGTCTGAAGTCTACCAAGTCTGCCTCCAGAACTTCTCCTCTGACTGTTCTGGATCCCATCCCCCCGCAACTCTAGGATGGGGATGGTTGGGTTGGGGTGTTGGTTTGTTGGTTGAGGTGTAAGATTATATGATGCGTGGATGTGGTTGGTGTGTAGGACAAGGTGGATTAGACTTAGGATAGCTGGTAGTTAGGATCTTGGACAAGTGGTGTATGGGGTGTGGACTGTAAGACAGGGTGAATGGGGTATAGTGCAGCTGTGGTTACACTGTAATGCAGATGAGGCTAGACTGAAGGACAGGTGTGTTTAGATTGTAGGACAGATGCAGTTGGGGTGTAAAACAGGCATGGTTAGACTGTAGGACAGATCAGGAGAGACTTTTGGACAGGTGTGATGAACCTATGGGACAGTTGTGTTTAGAGTACAGCACAAGTATGGTTGGGGAATATGACAGGTGTAGTTAGGGTGTAAGACAACTGTAGTTAGGGAGTAGAACAGGTATGGTTGGGGTTTAGGACATGTGTAATTAGACTGTAGGACAGGTGTAGGACAGCTGTAGTTCAGGAGTAGATCAGATGTAGTTGAGATGTAGGACAGTTGTGTTCGGGCTGTAGGACAGTTGTGGTTGGGGTGTAGAACAATCGATGGTTAGACTGTAGGCCAGGTGTGATTGGGATGTGGGTTGCAGTGTATCAGGTGTAGGACAGATGGAGATTGGAGAGTATGGTAGATGTTAGACTGTCGGACAAGATGCATGGTGTGTAGGAAAGTTATGGTTAGGACAGGAGCAGTTAGACCGTAGGATAAGTTGGATGGGATGTAGGAGAGCTGTGGTGAGACTGTAGTGCAGGGTTTATGGGGTGTAATACAGCTAGTGATTAGACTGTAATACAAGGTGGATGGGATATAGGACAGATGTGGTTAGACTGTGGGACAGGTGTGGTTGGGGTGTGGATTGCAGTGAAATAGGTGTAGGACATGTGGTTTGAGTGAAGGACAGGTGTGGTTGGGGTGAAGGACAGGTGTGGTTGAACTAAAGGACAGGTGTGGTTGGGGTGAAGGACAGGTTCGGTTTGTGTGAAGGGCAGGTGTGGTTGGGGTGTCGGGTAGGTACAGTTGGGGTGTCGGACAGGTGCGGTTTGGGTGAAGGACAGGTGCATTAGACTGTATGACGGTGGTGGTTGGAGTCTAAGTCAGATGAGGTTAGACTGTATAACCATTATGGTTTGTTGTAGGACAGCTGTAGTTATGGTTAGAACAGGTGTGGTTATACTGTAGGGTAGGTTGGATTAGGTGTAGGACAGGAATAGTTACACTGTAGGACAGGTGTGGTTGGGATGTGGTGCAGTGAATCAGGTGACTTTCTGATTACCATGTACAGCAGGTTTGGTTAGACAGTAGGACAGGTGTGTTTGAGGTGGCATTTGGAATTTAGGACAGTGGTGGATGTGGTATAGAACAGTTTGTCGTTACTCTGTCGGAGAGGTCAGGTGTGGTTAGACAGTAGGACAGGTGTGTTTGAGGTGGCATTTGGAATTTAGGACAGTGGTGGATGTGGTATAGAACAGTTTGTCGTTACTCTGTCGGAGAGGTCAGGTGTGGTTAGACAGTAGGACAGGTGTGTTTGAGGTGGCATTTGGAACTTAGGACAGTGGTGGATGTGGTACAGAACAGTTTGTCGTTACTCTGTCGGAGAGGTCAGGTGTGGTTAGACAGTAGGACAGGTGTGTTTGAGGTGGCATTTGGAACTTAGGACAGTGGTGGATGTGGTACAGAACAGTTTGTCGTTACTCTGTCGGAGAGGTCAGGTGTGGTTAGACAGTAGGACAGGTGTGTTTGAGGTGGCATTTGGAACTTAGGACAGTGGTGGATGTGGTATAGAACAGTTTGTCGTTACTCTGTCGGAGAGGTCAGGTGTGGTTAGACAGTAGGACAGGTGTGTTTGAGGTGGCATTTGGAATTTAGGACAGTGGTGGATGTGGTATAGAACAGTTTGTCGTTACTCTGTCGGAGAGGTCAGGTGTGGTTAGACAGTAGGACAGGTGTGTTTGAGGTGGCATTTGGAACTTAGGACAGTGGTGGATGTGGTATAGAACAGTTTGTCGTTACTCTGTCGGAGAGGTCAGGTGTGGTTAGACAGTAGGACAGGTGTGTTTGAGGTGGCATTTGGAACTTAGGACAGTGGTGGATGTGGTATAGAACAGTTTGTCGTTACTCTGTCGGAGAGGTCAGGTGTGGTTAGACAGTAGGACAGGTGTGTTTGAGGTGGCATTTGGAACTTAGGACAGTGGTGGATGTGGTATAGAACAGTTTGTCGTTACTCTGTCGGAGAGGTCAGGTGTGGTTAGACAGTAGGACAGGTGTGTTTGAGGTGGCATTTGGAACTTAGGACAGTGGTGGATGTGGTATAGAACAGTTTGTCGTTACTCTGTCGGAGAGGTCAGGTGTGGTTAGACAGTAGGACAGGTGTGTTTGAGGTGGCATTTGGAATTTAGGACAGTGGTGGATGTGGTATAGAACAGTTTGTCGTTACTCTGTCGGAGAGGTCAGGTGTGGTTAGACAGTAGGACAGGTGTGTTTGAGGTGGCATTTGGAACTTAGGACAGTGGTGGATGTGGTACAGAACAGTTTGTCGTTACTCTGTCGGAGAGGTCAGGTGTGGTTAGACAGTAGGACAGGTGTGTTTGAGGTGGCATTTGGAACTTAGGACAGTGGTGGATGTGGTATAGAACAGTTTGTCGTTACTCTGTCGGAGAGGTCAGGTGTGGTTAGACAGTAGGACAGGTGTGTTTGAGGTGGCATTTGGAACTTAGGACAGTGGTGGATGTGGTACAGAACAGTTTGTCGTTACTCTGTCGGAGAGGTCAGATGTGGTTAGACTGTAGGACAGGAGTGTTCAGATTCAGCTTATTGTCATTTAGAAAACAAAAACGCAATGCAGTTAAAAAATGAGGTAAGGTTCCTCCAGAATGATATCACAAAAGCATATGACAAAACAGACTACACCAGAAAATCCACGTAACGTTTGGTAATCCCCAATCCAGAGTCCGGAGAGGCTGCTGCGTATTAATATCGCGCTACCGTTTTAGCGCGTTCCCCAGAAAGGAGCTCCAATCCCACCAGACAAACAAGACCAAAAACTAAAGCTACAAGACCTGCACAAAACCACATAGTTACAACATATAGTTACAACAGTGCAAACAATAGCATAATTGATAAAAAAACAGACCATGGGCACAGTAAAAATAGTCCAAAGATGTTAAAGGACTATAAGTTCAAAAGACATCTCCACACAGTTTCCACAAGCCCCCAGGGTCCCGACAGACTCGCCATCCCACGCCGGCAGCAGAAGAGGATAGCCCCGCTATGGACTTCCACCGCACCGCCCGACTCAGCCTCGCAGACACAGCAGACAATGAAAGCTCCGTCGAACCCAGCCTCGCAGACACAGCACACAGTGAAAGCGACCTGACCACAGCGGACTCCGAGTCCATTGAACCTCCGAGCCGATGACCATCCCTTCCGGCACAGCTTCTCCAAGCACCATCCTCTGCCGAGCTTATTAAGACGGCCCCACCAACGGCCATCGGCAACGCGACCCCGAGGACTGGGGGCCTGTTCTTCCCAGCAGAGTCCCGGACCTCACAGCAGCAGCAGCAGCAACGAAGAAGGTCTTCCTGGAGATTTTAAGATGCTCCTTCGTGCTCCCACGTCCGTTTTCAATCAATTATGATTGCACACGGCACCCAGCTTCACAAGTAACAGATAATCAGCTCCGGAGTGGCCACTGCAAGCTGCGTCGCGCCGCCATCTTGGTATGTTTGGGTGTATTGCTAGTGCAGTTAGACTGCAGAACTGGTGGTGGATGGTGTGTAATATCAGTTAGTGATTAGACTGTGAGAGCCGGTCAATGGGTGTAAGACAGGTGTAGTTAGACTGTAGAACCGGTGGTGGATGGTGTGTAATATCAGTTAGTGATTAGACTGTGAGAGCCGGTCAATGGGTGTAAGACAGGTGTAGTTAGACTGTAGAACCGGTGGTGGATGGTGTGTAATATCAGTTAGTGATTAGACTGTGAGAGCCGGTCAATGGGTGTAAGACAGGTGCAGTTAGACTGTAGAACCGGTGGTGGATGGTGTGTAATATCAGTTAGTGATTAGACTGTGAGAGCCGGTCAATGGGTGTAAGACAGGTGCAGTTAGACTGTAGGATAGGCGGGATGGGGTGTAGGCCAGGTGTGGTGCAGTGAATCAGGTGGTGGTTAGAATGCACAACCTATTGAATATTGAAAGGTCTGGCTCAAGTGGATGAGGACAGGATGTTTTCTATAGTGAGGGAGTCAGACCAGAGTTTCCAAAGTTGTCAAGCAGAGGGGTGGTAGTGGGTCCTGGTGCCTTAAAAACAGTTCTTCGTGTAGACGGAGCTCATCAGCCTGGGAAGGCAGTCCATCTGAGAGAGGGAAAACTCCGATTTCAAACCTCCGCTGCCTTGTGGCCATACCCACTCATGGGAGAGGCTTCAGGAGTAAACCCCGAGGACAAATCCGGAGCTGGAGTCCCTAAGGCAGTCCAACGTCGCCTTCAGCTTCATTCTGTCAACTCCTGCGACGACACCGGTGCCAAGCTGTATCAGCCCTTGCCCTTCCCTTGGACAACATCGGTGGCATGGAGAGGGGAGACTCGCTGCTTGGGCAACTGCCGGTCTTCCGTACAACCCTGCCCAGGCCTGCACCCTGGAAACCATTCCAGGCACAGATCCATGGTCTCGCGAGATTAACAGATGCCACACACACTAGAACCAGAGGACACAGCCTCAGAATAGAAGGATGTCCCTTTAGAACAGAGATGAGGAGGAAATATCTCTATCCAGGCAGGCCAAGTCATTGGCTGTACTTAAAGTGGATGTTGATAGGTTCTTGATTAGTCAGGGCATCAAATGTCATGGGGAGGTGGCAGGAGAATGGGATTGAGAGGGATAATAAATCAGCTGTGCTGGAGCAGACCTAATGGGACAAAAGGCCTAATTCTACTTCTGTGACTGTAAAGAGATGTATGTGGCAAATTATTTTATACAGAGACTGGTGTCCTGGAAGACACGGCCAGGTATGGAGGTGGAGGCAAACGTGGCCCAGGTTTTTAAACAGATCTTAGAAAGGCACCTGAATGTGTGGAGAATGGAGGGAGGTGGGCTGGGGTTTAAACTCGTGCCTGTGATGTGACAGGGTGGCTGTAGAAACATAGAAAACCTACAGCACAATAAGGCCCTTCAGCCCACAAAGCTGTGCCGAACATGTCCTTATCTTAGAAATTACCTAGGCTTTACTCATAGTCTTCTACTTTTCTTAGCTCCATGTAGCCATTCTAATCCTCCTCTTCTGGCAGGAAGATGATCTTAATTACGTTTATTTACAGCTTGGCAGAACATTCCATGCTACAGGGCTTCCTTCTGCACTGTACTGCCCTAAAAAAACCAATTAAACTTGTGCTAACATACATTGGAGAGGAAAGAATTATCCAGCCTCCGGGAATCTCAGGGCTGCTCACGGTATTTCCCTGGGAATAGTAGTGACGGAGATGTTCTCGAAATGGACAAGGATTGATCCCCAGCCTAGGCCAGAGCAAAAGGTTGACCCCTAGCAATCTGCCTGTGTAATGCTGAGGAGAGCGAGCGTGTGAGGCGGGGCACAGAATATATGAATGATGGGTGAACAGAGAGGCAGATGATCTTTTCACCTGCCCATCACTTCCCTTTGGTTCCCCTCCCCCTTCCCTTTCTCCCAAGGTCCACTCTCCTCTCCTATCAAATTCCTTCTTCTTCAGCCCTTTACCTCTTCCGCCTATCATCTCCCAGCTTCTTACTTCGCCCAGCCACCTTCCCCCTCACCTGATCTCACCTATCACCTGGCAGCTTCTCCAACCCATGTAAACCCCCCTCCCCCATCTATCACCTGCCAGCTTGTCCTTCTTTCATTCCCCCACCTTCTTATTCTGACATCCTTTTCCTTCCTTTCCAGTCCTGACGAAGGGTTTTGGCCCAGAAACATAGGCTGTCCATAGACATTGCTGAGTTCCTCCAGCATTTAGCGTGTGTTACTCTGGATTTCCAGAAGCTCTTGTGTTTATGATAGCCACTGTTCATCAGTTCTAGTGCTGCTCTACAAGAAAGAATTAGAATCAGATTTATTATCACTTGCATGCGTTGTGAAATTTGTTAGCTTAGCAGCACAAGTTCAATGCAATACATAATCGAAAAGAATAAGAAAAAATAAACATAATAATATATAAATAAATCAGTTAAGTGTACATATAATGAATAGATTTAAAATCAGGCAAAAACAGAAATAATATTTTAAAAGTGAGGTAGTGTCTATGGGATCAGGGTTCTTTCTGTAGTTTTCTGATTAAAAACCACACCATTCTAAGTATCACAACTGCATCCAAAGAAGTGACAATATTATTTGCTAAATCAACATCCCTCAGGATATATGTCACATCTTATGTGGTGTTGTGTGTTGTAAAAACATTTATTGGAATAATATTTGGAATGGACATTTGCCCAATGGGAAAAATTCAGAGAGTTGCAGCCAATACTTAGAAGAGTTTACAATCGTGTCAATAAGTTTCACTGAAACACAGCATACTCTCAGGCATCTCCTAGAGTGGGCGTGGAAAGGATGCTTCCCTCCTGTCGAGTGAGTCACTGTTCAAAAATAAAGAGGTTGCGTTTTTAAGAAAGGGGACAGCCAAAACTTTAGATGGAGATGGGAGAAGCATCCAAGCTGTTTTTGACCATATAGGGATTTACTGTTGTAACGTTCTCCTTCGGGTGTAACGAAACGCCGAATTTAACGTCCGGATAAACCACAGCCAATGCAAACCAGATCGCAGTAAGATTAACCATTTACTGTTCACTCTTCACATTAACATATGGTGAAAACTGTTGATAAAACAATACAAGATTGATACAGTATTTGTTCCTTCCTTAATATCACATTTCAAGTGTAAATACTTGCAAAGGTGACTATAACTACATTACACTAAGGTGCAGTATACAGGGAGAGTTTACCTGCTCCATTGACTACTTTAAATACACTTCCATGCAAACTATCCGCGACTCTTTAACTAACGAAAGCATAAACATTATCTACCGTCGTTACCTCTAACAGGATCAGCATTAACATCTTAGTTCAATATATCGATTATCTATTAACTTACAGCGTTGCTCTCACTGTGATTTCTCATGCCTGCAAAACTGCTTGTGCTCAGGTGAGCCTCGTGGAAAGCCCCCACCCTCGCGCTGATTTCAAACCGGTGTTTTCCCACAAGACGCGGCGAAACCGGATGTGACGTCATCGCATGCCGATATATTTTACATGCAATGAATATACTTTAAACACTCCTAATTCTAACTAGAAAATACTATTGAATGAATTACTAAGCGAAAATATTATAAACTAAATAACTGTCGTAAAGACAGCACACTCCCCGCTTGACCTTCGTAAGGTCACAATGAGCAGAGTACAAAACTTAGTCTCTTAATCAGTCATTGGGTAGAAGTAGAATAACTTCTGTAACTGGCCCTTGGTAAATTTTCACATCGCCTTGGTCGGTAGTCTTCAATTCGATCTTCCTGACATGTCCATCCCCGATAGGGAATGTAGCAGTGATTCTGGCCGTTGGCCAGCTGTTGCGAGCGACTTGCTTGTCCCTGAGCAGGACTAAGTCTCCAACTTGAAGATTCCTGCGGGGTTCTGTCCACTTTCGTCTCTGTTGCAACGAGGGTAGATATTTCTGTCTCCAGCGGGACCAGAACTGATTTGCCAGAGCCTGGACTTGTCTCCATTGCTTTGTGTACAAATCCTTGTCTGAGAAGTCTCCTGGTGGAGGAGGTGCTCCTGCCTTCTGCGTAAGGAGCGTTGATGGCGAAAGTATAAAGGGGTTTTCTGGGTCAGAAGACACAGGTAGGAATGATTGTGCGTTTATAATGGCTGTGACCTCTGCCATTAGGGTGCACAGTACCTCGTGGGCCAATCGGGTGTGTTGCTGCATCTCAGGTTTCCTTTTCCGGGTTTTCCGTAAGGACGTGAACCGTTTGACTGCCTGCTCTTTGTTATCTGGTGAGCGCTGGCATGGTTCTCTGATAGGCAATGGGGCAACCCCATTATTTGCTTCATCTCTGAAGACCTTGGTGTCTTTGGGTTTTAAAGAAATGGTATCTTGAGCTGATTGTGCAAGTTTGTTTCCGTCCTCGGTTTGAACGAAAACTGACTGACCTAGCGTCTCGTCGGTTACTTTACGCTTGGTAATGTCTTGTTGTGCTTCTTTAGGGTACACCTCAGTGAGGCAGATCTCGGAACAAGAACGGCTTGACTGAGTTTGACCGCAAACTTCTGTACAGTTCGAGCCGACAATTGTTGTCCTGGAGTGAACCTCTCCCTCCCCGCCGTCCTGTTGTGGGGGTGAAGGAGCGTTGTCGGTTCTTTCATTCTTGACTTCATCACGGAGCCGTGAGGGTAAATTTCCTTCCTCGTATGGATGTGATGCAATCGTGACTCTCTGAGGTTCCTCGTAGCTGGGGAAGTTATCGAATACGTATGGAGAGGGGAGACGAGCCTGCCTGTCTATTTGAGATTGTACATAGTCGCTTGTGTGTTCCAGTCTGGTCCTTTCTAAAGCAGAACTTGTTTCGGTCAGATCACGCGACCCTTCAGCTTCTTCTATGTACTCTGCTTCCACCATGGCAGCTTCTCCTTCTCTTTCTAGCTGCAGCACATGCAACTCTGTCGATATTTTTGTCATTTCCAACTGGGTTTCGGCTTCTCTGGCAGCCTCTTCTCTTTGTCTGGCAGCCTCTTCGGCTTCTCTGGCGGCCCTTTCTTTCTGGATTTCGGCTTCTCTGGCAGCCTCTTCTCTTTGTCTGGCGGCCCTTTCTTTCTGGATTTCGGCTTCTCTGGCAGCCTCTTCTCTTTGTCTGGCGGCCCTTTCGGCTTCTCTGGCGGCCTTTTCTTTCCGGATTTCGACTTCTCTGGTGGCCTGTTTCATTTTCAAAACTGCTTCTTGTTTGGCGTAATGCAGTCGCATCTTGGCGGCTTCTGCCTTGGCTCTTGCCTGTGTGGACTTACTTGATGTTGTTCTACTGCCCTTGTCGCTGGGCGCCATCGACTTGATCCCGGATCGAGCTGACATTGCAGCACTTGGAACACCTGATAACGCCCGGGTGGGCTTACTTGATGTCGGTTTACTGCCCCTGTCGCTGGGCGGCGTCGACTTGATGCTGGATTGAGCTGACATTGCAGCACTTGAAACACCTGATAATGCCGCTTTTTCACTGTAACGTTCTCCTTCGGGTGTAACGAAACGCCGAATTTAACGTCCGGATAAACCACAGCCAATGCAAACCAGATCGCAGTAAGATTAACCATTTACTGTTCACTCTTCACATTAACATATGGTGAAAACTGTTGATAAAACAATACAAGATTGATACAGTATTTGTTCCTTCCTTAATATCACATTTCAAGTGTAAATACTTGCAAAGGTGACTATAACCACATTACACTAAGGTGCAGTATACAGGGAGAGTTTACCTGCTCCATTGACTACTTTAAATACACTTCCATGCAAACTATCCGCGACTCTTTAACTAACGAAAGCATAAACATTATCTACCGTCGTTACCTCTAACAGGATCAGCATTAACATCTTAGTTCAATATATCGATTATCTATTAACTTACAGCGTTGCTCTCACTGTGATTTCTCATGCCTGCAAAACTGCTTGTGCTCAGGTGAGCCTCGTGGAAAGCCCCCACCCTCGCGCTGATTTCAAACCGGTGTTTTCCCACAAGACGCGGCGAAACCGGATGTGACGTCATCGCATGCCGATATATTTTACATGCAATGAATATACTTTAAACACTCCTAATTCTAACTAGAAAATACTATTGAATGAATTACTAAGCGAAAATATTATAAACTAAATAACTGTCGTAAAGACAGCACAACTGCCATAACAGGCTTATCTTTGGAGACGTACCTGCACCTGCACCCTAGCAGCTGCTACAAGGCTGCCTTGGCACTCAGAGTTTCCTGGATGACATCATTATTATTAACAAGGATGACAAGGAACATCTCCAAAATCTCAAGACAGTTTTAAAAAGATCAGAGGATTGTGGACTCAGAGCACTGCACAACAAATATGAATTCTTTAAGCCAAACATCACTTATTGTAGTTGCCTAAATGTTCTGAGGAAACTCAAGGTGAATGTCCCAAGGATGTGTCACAGTTGCAGTCTTTTTGACAATTCGTCAACTACTGTAACTGGTTCCTGCCAAACCTGACTACTGTGCTCCTCCCAGTGAACTCATTAGTACAGATTGGGAAGATATGGCAATGGACAGAGCAGTGTGAGGTGGCTTTCCAAAACTTAAAGAATATAGTGACATCAGACACTGTAATCACACATTGTGATCCACATTGCCCAGTGAAGCTCAGGATGCCAGCTGGTCCAGAAGAGAGGTGTTCAGAGCTGTCAGAACCACTTCCTGCAGTCCCAGAGTCAACTCCTTCGACCACCACGGAGGAGGCCCCAGAGCCTGAGATTGTTTTGCTGCCACAAGTCTCTCCCGCAAAGCAAAGTGATCCCTCTCATCAAGAAAGACAAGACTAAGAGAAACTCCGCAGTGATTAATTTTTTAGGGCTGAATGGAACAACTTAAAATTTACTATGCTGAGGATGCCTATATGGTAGTTATGTTATATAGTCTACTATATATTTACAATATATATGTATATAAGTTGAGATATGCTCTATATTGAGCTGGAGTTTATAGCTAAACAGGGAGGAGTGTTGTGTATTTAATATTTGAGTAATGTTGTAAATATATTATTTGATGCCAGTTTTGGTGAGTACATTGGGTTTAAAGGCATACAATTTGCCTAGGAGTTTGATTGCTCCAACCAAACCAGCTGAAAGAAGTTTTGCTGAAATCATGAAAGTAACGTGGGATTATTTAAAACCAAACCATTGTTGATTGAAACCGTTAGTTTCCATAAGCAGAATCAAAAAGAAGGAGAGTCTATTTCGGTATACATGGCTGAATTGAAGAGATCGTCTGAGTATTGCCGGTTCTGTAATGGACATAATAACGCAGAGGCTTCATTTATGGAATCTTAGAAGAAAGAATTCAAAAATGGCACCTAAATAAAGCACAATTTAAATTTAAAAGAGCAGTTGAAATTGCTGTACCAATGGAAACAAGAGACAGAGATAAAATTAAATTGCAAACCTGGTCTGAGATCAACCTCAAGCTCATAGAATGGTAGTACAGAAAAGAGGGGCCAAATGGCCCGCATCCCAATCTCATGGTTTCCTCTGCCTGTTTCAGGGTGATGTCCTTCATTGAGAAGAGCGTGGCAAGGTTGTCACAGGAAGAGAAGCTGGAGCAGCTGGCCTTTGAGCTTGGTCGAAGCCATTGTAGATACAATGCTCCACCCAAGTACTACAAGGTAAGATTGGTGTCAAACCGTGTGATTGATTGGTTGCCCATCATATCCAACGATGACAGGAGAACTGGGCAGGAGAGTGTTTAAAGTAGATAAGCCATTGCACTGGGGCAGTTCCACTCTCTCGATCATGGCAGTCTGGATGCAGTGGTACAAGTAGTTTTCACAAACTGGGGTCTTCCATGGTACCAGTGGATGACCATACCATCTTCTGTGTCTTGTGGTGCTCTTCATTCTCCATGGAGCGTTGCAGTACCACCTTCTGACAGTTGGCTCTCACTGGTGATCGATTCCTCCCAGAGCTGACCACTCATCCTAGGACGGGCATGTCCCTAGCTCATCGGGATATGAGACCTGCCAGCTACCTGCACCTGGTCCAGCTCACCTTTTGAAGCAAGTGTTTGCACGCAGACAGCTACTTGGTGCCACAGGTGAGAGCTGAGTGTCCGGTGGGACCAAAGGTGAATGGGCTGCCCCGGAATGGACATGACAAGCCTCTTCTCCAGAGGTGCTACCCCTCTCTGGATACACCATACACCCCTAAACAATGTAATAAGAGTTTACTTCATCGTAATGGTTCACAGGTTAATCCAGCACAGGAACAGAACCCTTCAGTCTACTGAATCAATGCCAATCCTCAGTTATTAATCCCAGTCAACTCTCCGCACTCTCATAACTCCCCTCAATTCTATCCCTCACCTTAAACCTTCGCTCCCTTGAGTTAGACTCCTGCACCCTGGGAAAAACACTGTGACCATCTACCTTATCCATCACCCATGTCATTTCATAAGCTTTTACAGATTAAAAGATTTAGGATTAGCTTTATCTCTCACACGTATGTTGAAACATACAGTGAAATGTCTCATTCAAGTTGAGGATGTGCCGGGGGGGGGGGGGGGGTGGGGGGGGTGGCCTTCAAATGGTGTCATCACGTGTCCAGCACTAACATAGCTTGCCCACAACTCACGAACCGTCGCCTGTACACCTTGGAATGTGGGAGGAATGGGAAGTTTCCGGAGGCAACCCAAAGGGTGGCGGGGCGAGCGCACAAACTCTCGAGAGCCGGCAGCAAGAATTGAACCCCGACTGCTGTCGTAAATTGTTATGCTTTTTGTGTGTAGATTTTCACTGACTCCATTGTATTTCTGTTTTCTTCTGTGAATGCATGCAAGAAAATGAATCTCAGGGTCGTATTTGATGACACAATGTAACTTAATAATAAACCATACTGCCCTATAAATATATTACTTCAGCTGCCTTGGATGCAGGATGAAGCATCCTAGCCTGTCCTAACTCCTCCCGTAACTCAAGCCCTCACGTGCAGACAACATTCCAAGAAATAGTGCATTTCATAATTACAACCACAGCAATTCAAAGTAAATTTATTATCAAAGTACATACATGTTCCCATATGCAACCCTGAATCATTTTCCTCTGGGTGAGCAAACTCAATAAATCTAGAATAGTAACCACAGCAGAATCAATGAAAGACTACACCAACTAGGGTGTTCAACCGGAGTGCAGAAGACAGCAAACGGAGCCAATAGAAAATTAAAGGAATAATATTAAAAAATAAGCAATAAATATTGAGAACATGGGATGAAGAGTCCTTGAAAATGAGCCCATTGGCCGTAGCACCATTTTAGTGATGGGGCAAGTGAAGTTATCCACACTGGTTCAGGAGCCTGATGGTTGTGGGGTAATAACTGTTCCTGAACCTGGTGGTGTGGGACCTGAGGATCATTGTGGTGAGTGAAGTTATCCACACTGGTTCAGGAGCCTGATGGTTGAGGGGTAATAACTGTTCCTGAACATGGTGGTGTGGGACCTGAGGCTCATTGTGGTGAGTGAAGTTATCCACACTGGTTCAGAAGCCTGATGGTTGAGGGGTAATAACTGTTCCCGAACCTGGATGTGTGGGACCTGAGGGTCATTGTGGGGAGAGAAGTTATCCACACTGGTTCAGGAGCCAAATGGTTGGGCGGTAATAACTGTTCCGGAACCTGATGGTGCGGGACCTGAGGCTCATTGTGGTGAGTGAAGTTATCCACACTGGTTCAGGAGCCTGGTGGTTGTGGGGTAATAACTGTTTCTGAACCTGGTGATGTGGGACCTGAGGCTGATTGTGGTGAGTGAAGTTATCCACACTGGTTCAGGAGCCTGATGGTTGAGGGGTAATAACTGATACCAAACCTGGTGGTGTGGGACCTGAGGCTCATTGTGGGGAGTGAAGTTATCCACACTGGTCCACGAGCCTTATGGTTGAGGGATAATAACTGTTCCCGAACCTGGTGGTGGGGGACCTGAGGCTCATTGTGGGGAGTGAAGTTATCCACACTGGTCCACGAGCCGGATGGTGGAGGGGTAATATCTGTTCCCGAACCTAGTGGTGTGGAACTTGAGGATCATTATGGTGAGTGAAGTTGTCCACGCTGGTTCAGGAGCCTGATGGCTGAGGGGTAATAAATGTTCCCGAACCTGGTGGTGTGGGACCTGAGGCTCATTGTGGGGTGTGAAGTTATCCACACTTGTTCAGGAGCCTGATGGTTGTGGGGTAATAACTGTTTCTGAACCTGGTAGTGTGGGCCTGAGGCTCATTGTGGTGAGAGAAGTTATCCACACTAGTTCAGGAGCCTGATAGTTGAGGGGTAATAACTGTTCCCGAACCTGGTGTTGTGGGACCTGAGGCTCATTGTGGGGAGAGAAATTATCCACACAGGTTCAAGAGCCTGGCGGTTGTGGGGTAATAACTGTTCCTGAACCTGGTGGTGTGGAACCTGAGGCTCATTGTGGGGAGAGAAATTATCCACACTAGTTCAGGAGCCTGATGGTTGAGGGGAAATAACTGTTCCCGAAACTGGTGTTGTGAGAACTGAGGCTCATTGTGGTGAGTGAAGTTATCCACACTGGTTCAGGAGCCTGATGGTTCAGGGGTAATAACTGTTCCCGAACCTAGTGGTGTGGAGCCTGAGGCTCATTGTGGGGACAGAAATTATCCACACTGGTTCAGGAGCCTGATTGTTGAGGGGTAATAACGGTTCCTGACCCTGGTGGTGTGGGAACTGAGGCTCATTGTGGTGAGTGAAGTTATCCACACTGGTTCAGGAGCCTGATGGTTGTGGGATAATAACTGTTCCCAAACCTGGTGGTGGGGGACCTGAGGCTCATTATGGTGAGTGAAGTTGTCCACGCTGGTTCAGGAGCCTGATGGCTGAGGGGTAATAACTGTTCCCGAACCTGGTAGTCTGGGACCTGAGGCTGATTGTGGTGTGTGAAGTTATCAACACTGGTTCACGAGCCTGATGGTTGTGGGGTAATAACTGTTCCCGAACCTGGTAGTGTGGGACCTGAGGCTGATTGTGGTGTGTGAAGTTATCAACACTGGTTCAGGAGCCTGATGGTTGTGGGGTAATAACTGTTCCTGAACCTCGAGGTGTGGGACCTGAGGGTCATTGGGGGGAGAGAAGTTATCCACACTGGTTCAGGAGCCTGGTGGTTGTGAGGTAATAACTGTTTCTCAACCTGGCATTGTGGGGCCTGAGGCGCATTGTGGTGAGTGAAGTTATCCACACTGGTTCAGGAGCCTGATGGTTGAGGGGTAATAACTGTTCCCGAACCTGGTGTTGTGGGAACTGAGGCTCATTGTGGTGAGTGAAGTTATCCACACTGGTTCAGGAGCCTGGTGGTTGTGAGGTAATAACTGTTTCTGAACCTGGTGGTGTGGAACCTGAGGCTAATTGTGGAGAGGGAAGTTATCCACACTGGTTCAGGAGCCTGATGGTTGAGGGGTAATAACTGTTCCCGAACCTGGTGGTGTGGAATCTGAGGCTCATTGTGGTGAGTGAAGTTATCCACACTGGTTCAGGAGCCTAATGGTTGTGGGGTAATAACTGTTCCCGAACCTGGTAGTGTGGAACCTGAGGCTGATTGTGGTGTGTGAAGTTATCAACACTGGTTCAGGAGCCTGATGGTTGTGGGGTAATAACTGTTCCTGAATCTCGAGGTGTGGGACCTGAGGGACATTGGGGGGAGAGAAGTTATCCACACTGGTTCAGGAGCCTGGTGGTTGTGAGGTAACAACGGTTCCTGAACCTGGTGGTGTGGGACCCGAGGCTCATTGTGGTGAGTGAAGTTATCCACACTGGTTCAGGAGCCTGATGGTTGAGGGGTAATAACTGTTCCCGAACCTGGTGTTGTGGGAACTGAGGCTCAATGTGGTGAGTGAAGTTATCCACACTGGTTCAGGAGCCTGATAGGTTGAGGGGTAATAACTGTTCCCGAACCTGGTGGTGTGGAACCTGAGGCTCATAGTGGTGAGAGAAGTTATCCACACTAGTTCAGGAGCCTGATGGTTGAGGGGTAATAACTGTTCCCGAACCTGGTGTTGTGGGACCTGAGTCTTATTGTGGGGACAGAAATTATCCACACTGGTTCAGGAGCCTGATTGTTGAGGGGTAATAACTGTTCACGAATGTGGTGGTGTGGGAATTGAGGTTCATTGTAGGGAGTGAAGTTATCCACACTGGTTCAGGAGCCTGATGGTTGAGGGGTAATAACTGTTTCTGAACCTGGAAGTGTGGGACCTGAGGCTGATTGTGGTGTGTGAAGTTATCAACACTGGTTCAGGAGCCTGATGGTTGTGGGGTAATAACTGTTCCTGAACCTGGTGGTGTGGAATCTGAGGCTCATTGTGGTGAGTGAAGTTACCCACACTGGTTCAGGAGCCTGATGGTTGTGGAGTAATAACTGTTCCGGAACCTGGAGGTGTGGGACCTGAGGGTCATTGGAGGGAGAGAAGTTATCCGCACTATTTCAGGAGCCTGGTGGTTGTGAGGTAATAACTGTTTCTGAACCTGGCATTCTGGGGCCTGAGGCGCATTGTGGAGAGTGAAGTTATCCACACTGGTTCAGGAGCCTAATGGTTGTGGGGTAATAACTGTTCCTGAACCTGGTGGTGTGGGACCTGAGGGTGATTGTGGAGAGGGAAGTTATCCACACTGGTTCAGGAGCCTGATGGTTGTGGGGTAATAACTGTTCCGGAACCTGGAGGTGTGGGACCTGAGGGTCATTGGAGGGAGAGAAGTTATCCACACTGGTTCAGGAGCCTGGTGGTTGTGAGGTAATAACTGTTCTTGAACCTGGTGGTGTGGGACCTGAGGCTCATTGTGGGGACAGAAATTATCCACACTAGTTCAGGAGCCTGATGGTTGAGGGGTAATAACTGTTCCCGAACCTGGTGTTGTGAGAACTGAGGCTCATTGTGGTGAGTGAAGTTATCCACACTGGTTCAGGAGCCTGATGGTTCAGCGGTAATAACTGTTCCCGAACCTAGTGGTGTGGAGCCTGAGGCTCATTGTGGGGACAGAAATTATCCACACTGGTTCAGGAGCCTGATTGTTGAGGGGTAATAACGGTTCCTGACCCTGGTGGTGTGGGAACTGAGGCTCATTGTGGTGAGTGAAGTTATCCACACTGGTTCAGGAGCCTGATGGTTGTGGGATAATAACTGTTCCCGAACCTGGTGGTGGGGGACCTGAGGCTCATTATGGTGAGTGAAGTTGTCCACGCTGGTTCAGGAGCCTGATGGTTGTGGGGTAATAACTGTTCCCGAACCTGGTAGTGTGGGACCTGAGGCTGATTGTGGTGTGTGAAGTTATCAACACTGGTTCACGAGCCTGATGGTTGCGGGGTAATAACTGTTTCTGAACCTGGTAGTGTGGGACCTGAGGCTGATTGTGGTGTGTGAAGTTATCAACACTGGTTCACGAGCCTGGTGGTTGTGGGGTAATAACTGTTCCTGATCCTGGTGGTGTGGAACCTGAGGCTCATTGTGGTGAGAGAAGTTATCCACATTGGTTCAGGAGCCTGATGGATGTGGGGTAATAACTGTTCCTGAACCTGGTGGTGTGGGACCTGAGGCTCATTGTGGTGACAGAAATTATCCACACTAGTTCAGGAGCCTGATGGTTGAGGGGAAATAACTGTTCCCGAACCTGGTGTTGTGAGAACTGAGGCTCATTGTGGTGAGTGAAGTTATCCACACTGGTTCAGGAGCCTGATGGTTCAGGGGTAATAACTGTTCCCGAACCTAGTGGTGTGGAGCCTGAGGCTCATTGTGGGGACAGTAATTATCCACACTGGTTCAGGAGCCTGATTGTTGAGGGGTAATAACGGTTCCTGACCCTGGTGGTGTGGGAACTGAGGCTCATTGTGGTGAGTGAAGTTATCCACACTGGTTCACGAGCCTGATGGTTGTGGGGTAATAACTGTTCCCGAACCTGGTAGTGTGGGACCTGAGGCTGATTGTGGTGTGTGAAGTTATCAACACTGGTTCAGGAGCCTGATGGTTGTGGGGTAATAACTGTTCCTGAACCTCGAGGTGTGGGACCTGAGGGTCATTGGGGGGAGAGAAGTTATCCACACTGGTTCAGGAGCCTGGTGGTTGTGAGGTAATAACTGTTTCTGAACCTGGCATTGTGGGGCCTGAGGCGCATTGTGGTGAGTGAAGTTATCCACACTGGTTCAGGAGCCTGATGGTTGAGGGGTAATAACTGTTCCCGAACCTGGTGTTGTGGGAACTGAGGCTCATTGTGGTGAGTGAAGTTATCCACACTGGTTCAGGAGCCTGGTGGTTGTGAGGTAATAACTGTTTCTGAACCTGGTGGTGTGGAACCTGAGGCTAATTGTGGAGAGGGAAGTTATCCACACTGGTTCAGGAGCCTGATGGTTGAGGGGTAATAACTGTTCCCGAACCTGGTGGTGTGGAACCTGAGGCTCATTGTGGTGAGTGAAGTTATCCACACTAGTTCAGGAGCCTGATGGTTGAGGGGTAATAACTGTTCCCGAACCTGGTGTTGTGGGACCTGAGTCTTATTGTGGGGACAGAAATTATCCACACTGGTTCAGGAGCCTGATTGTTGAGGGGTAATAACTGTTCACGAATGTGGTGGTGTGGGAATTGAGGTTCATTGCAGGGAGTGAAGTTATCCACACTGGTTCAGGAGCCTGATTGCTGAGGGGTAATAACCGTTCCCGAACCTGGTGGTGTGGAACCTGAGGTTGATTGTGGTCAGTGAAGTTATCCACACCGGTTCAAGAGCCTGATGGTTGAGGGGTAATAACTGTTTCTGAACCTGGTAGTGTGGGACCTGAGGCTGATTGTGGTGTGTGAAGTTATCAACACTGGTTCACGAGCCTGATGGTTGTGGGGTAATAACTGTTCCCGAACCTGGAGTTGTGGGACCTGAGGCTGATTGTGGTGTGCGAAGTTATCAACACTGGTTCAGGAGCCTGGTGGTTGTGAGGTAATAACTGTTCCTGAACCTGGTGGTGTGGGACCTGAGGCTCATTATGGTGAGTGAAGTTATCCACACTGGTTCAGGAGCCTGATGGTTGTGGGGTAATAACTGTTCCTGAACCTGGTGGTGTGGGACCTGAGGCTCATTATGGTGAGTGAAGTTATCCACACTGGTTCAGGAGCCTAATGGTTGTGGGGTAATAACTGTTCCTGAACCTGGTGGTGTGGGACCTGAAGCTGATTGTGGAGAGGGAAGTTATCCACACTGGTTCAGGAGCCTGATGGTTGTGGGGTAATATCTGTTCCGGAACCTGGAGGTGTGGGACCTGAGGGTTATTGGAGGGAGAGAAGTTATCCACACTGGTTCAGGAGCCTGGTGGTTGTGAGGTAATAACTGTTTCTGAACCTGGCATTCTGGGGCCTGAGGCGCATTGTGGTGAGTGAAGTTATCCACACTGGTTCAGGAGCCTAATGGTTGTGGGGTAATAACTGTTCCTGAACCTGGTGGTGTGGAACCTGAGGTTGATTGTGGTCAGTGAAGTTATCCACACCGGTTCAAGAGCCTGATGGTTGAGGGGTAATAACTGTTTCTGAACCTGGTGGTGTGGAGCCTGAGGCTCATTGTGGGGACAGAAATTATCCACACTGGTTCAGGAGCCTGATTGTTGAGGGGTAATAACTGTTCCTGAACCTGGTGGTGTGGGAACTGAGGCTCATTGTGGTGAGTGAAGTTATCCACACTGGTTCAGGAGCCTGATGATTGTGCGATAATAACTGTTCCCGAACCTGGTGGTGGGGGACCTGAGGCTCATTGTGGGGAGGGAAGTTATCCACACTGGTACACGAGCCGGATGGTTGTGGGGTAATAACTGTTCCCGAACCTAGTGGTGTGGAACTTGAGGATCATTATGGTGAGTGAAGTTGTCCACGCTGGTTCAGGAGCCTGATGGCTGAGGGGTAATAACTGTTCCCGAACCTGGTAGTGTGGGCCTGAGGCTCATTGTGGTGAGAGAAGTTATCCACACTAGTTCAGGAGCCTGATGGTTGAGGGGTAATAACTGTTTCCGAACCTGGTGTTGTGGGACCTGAGGCTCATTGTGGGGAGAGAAATTATCCACACAGGTTCAAGAGCCTGGTGGTTCTGGGGTAATAACTGTTTCTGAACCTGGTGGTGTGGGACCTGAGACTCCTTGTTGTGAGTGAAGTTACCCACAATGGTTCAGGAGCCTAATGGTTGTGGGGTAATAACTGTTCCTGAACCTGGTTGTGTGGAATCTGAGGCTCATTGTGGAGAGGGAAGTTATCCACACTGGTTCAGGAGCCTGATGGTTGTGGGGTAATAACTGTTCCGGAACCTGGAGGTGTGGGACCTGAGGGTCATTGGAGGGAGAGAAGTTATCCACACTGGTTCAGGAGCCTGGTGGTTGTGAGGTAATAACTGTTCTTGAACCTGGTGGTGTGGGACCTGAGGCTCATTGTGGGGACAGAAATTATCCACACTAGTTCAGGAGCCTGATGGTTGAGGGGTAATAACTGTTCCCGAACCTGGTGTTGTGAGAACTGAGGCTCATTGTGGTGAGTGAAGTTATCCACACTGGTTCAGGAGCCTGATGGTTCAGCGGTAATAACTGTTCCCGAACCTAGTGGTGTGGAGCCTGAGGCTCATTGTGGGGACAGAAATTATCCACACTGGTTCAGCAGCCTGATTGTTGAGGGGTAATAACGGTTCCTGACCCTGGTGGTGTGGGAACTGAGGCTCATTGTGGTGAGTGAAGTTATCCACACTGGTTCAGGAGCCTGATGGTTGTGGGATAATAACTGTTACCGAACCTGGTGGTGGGGGACCTGAGGCTCATTATGGTGAGTGAAGTTGTCCACGCTGGTTCAGGAGCCTGATGGCTGAGGGGTAATAACTGTTCCCGAACCTGGTAGTGTGGGACCTGAGGCTGATTGTGGTGTTTGAAGTTATCAACACTGGTTCTCGAGCCTGATGGTTGTGGGGTAATAACTGTTCCCGAACCTGTTAGTGTGGGACCTGAGGCTGATTGTGGTGTGTGAAGTTATCCACACTGATTCAGGAGCCTGCTGGTTCAGGGGTAATAACTGTTCCCGAACCTAGTGGTGTGGAGCCTGTGGCTCATTGTGGGGATTGAAATTATCCACACTGGTTCAGGAGCCTGATTGTTGAGGGGTAATAACGGTTCCTGACCCTGGTGGTGTGGGACCTGAGGGTCATTGGGGGGAGAGAAGTTATCCACACTGGTTCAGGAGCCTGGTGGTTGTGAGGTAATAACTGTTTCTGAACCTGGCATTGTGGGGCCTGAGGCGCATTGTGGTGAGTGAAGTTATCCACACTGGTTCAGGAGCCTGATGGTTGAGGGGTAATAACTGTTCCCGAACCTGGTCTTGTGGGACCTGAGTCTTATTGTGTGGACAGAAATTATCCACACTGGTTCAGGAGCCTGATTGTTGAGGGGTAATAACTGTTCACGAATGTGGTGGTGTGGGAATTGAGGTTCATTGTAGGGAGTGAAGTTATCCACACTGGTTCAGGAGCCTGATGGTTGAGGGGTAATAACTGTTTCTGAACCTGGAAGTGTGGGACCTGAGGCTGATTGTGGTGTGTGAAGTTATCAACACTGGTTCAGGAGCCTGATGGTTGTGGGGTAATAACTGTTCCCGAACCTGGAAGTGTGGGACCTGAGGCTGATTGTGGTGTGTGAAGTTATCAACACTGGTTCAGGAGCCTGATGGTTGTGGGGTAATAACTGTTCCTGAACCTGGTGGTGTGGAATCTGAGGATCATTGTGGTGAGTGAAGTTACCCACACTGGTTCAGGAGCCTGATGGTTGTGGAGTAATAACTGTTCCGGAACCTGGAGGTGTGGGACCTGAGGGTCATTGGAGGGAGAGAAGTTATACGCACTGTTTCAGGAGCCTGGTGGTTGTGAGGTAATAACTGTTTCTGAACCTGGCATTCTGGGGCCTGAGGCGCATTGTGGAGAGTGAAGTTATCCACACTGGTTCAGGAGCCTAATGGTTGTGGGGTAATAACTGTTCCTGAACCTGGTGGTGTGGGACCTGAGGGTGATTGTGGAGAGGGAAGTTATCCACACTGGTTCAGGAGCCTGATGGTTGTGGGGTAATAACTGTTCCGGAACCTGGAGGTGTGGGACCTGAGGGTCATTGGAGGGAGAGAAGTTATCCACACTGGTTCAGGAGCCTGGTGGTTGTGAGGTAATAACCGTTCCTGAACCTGGTGGTGTGGGACCTGAGGCTCATTGTGGTGAGTGAAGTTATCCACACTGGTTCAGGAGCCTGATGGTTGTGGGGTAATAACTGTTCTTGAACCTGGTGGTGTGGGACCTGAGGCTCATTGTGGGGACAGAAATTATCCACACTAGTTCAGGAGCCTGATGGTTGAGGGGTAATAACTGTTCCCGAACCTGGTGTTGTGAGAACTGAGGCTCATTGTGGTGAGTGAAGTTATCCACACTGGTTCAGGAGCCTGATGGTTCAGCGGTAATAACTGTTCCCGAACCTAGTGGTGTGGAGCCTGAGGCTCATTGTGGGGACAGAAATTATCCACACTGGTTCAGGAGCCTGATTGTTGTGGGGTAATAACGGTTCCTGACCCTGGTGGTGTGGGAACTGAGGCTCATTGTGCTGAGTGAAGTTATCCACACTGGTTCAGGAGCCTGATGGTTTTGGGATAATAACTGTTCCCGAACCTGGTGGTGGGGGACCTGAGGCTCATTATGGTGAGTGAAGTTGTCCACGCTGGTTCAGGAGCCTGATGGCTGAGGGGTAATAACTGTTCCCGAACCTGGTAGTGTGGGACCTGAGGCTGATTGTTGTGTGTGAAGTTATCAACACTGGTTCACGAGCCTGATGGTTGTGGGGTAATAACTGTTCCCGAACCTGGTAGTGTGGGACCTGAGGCTGATTGTGGTGTGTGAAGTTATCCACACTGATTCAGGAGCCTGATGGTTCAGGGGAAATAACTGTTCCCGAACCTAGTGGTGTGGAGCCTGTGGCTCATTGTGGGGACAGAAATTATCCACTCTGGTTCAGGAGCCTGATTGTTGAGGGGTAATAACTGTTCACGAACGTGGTGGTGTGGGAATTGAGGTTCATTGTGGTGAGTGAAGTTATCCACATTGGTTCAGGAGCCTGATGGTTGTGGGATAATAACTGTTCCCAAACCTGGTGGTGGGGGACCTGAGGCTCATTATGGTGAGTGAAGTTGTCCAAGCTGGTTCAGGAGCCTGATGGCTGAGGGGTAATAACTGTTCCCAAACCTGGTAGTGTGGGACCTGAGGCTGATTGTGGTGTGTGAAGTTATCCACACTGGTTCAGGAGCCTGATGGTTGTGGGGTAATAACTGTTCCCGAACCTGGTAGTGTGGGACCTGAGGCTGATTGTGGTGTGTGAAGTTATCAACACTTGTTCAGGAGCCTGATGGTTGTGGGGTAATAACTGTTCCTGAACTTCGAGGTGTGGGACCTGAGGGTCAGTGGGGGGAGAGAAGTTATCCACACTGGTTCAGGAGCCTGGTGGTTGTGAGGTAATAACTGTTTCTGAACCTGGCATTGTGGGGCCTGAGGCGCATTGTGGTGAGTGAAGTTATCCACACTGGTTCAGGAGCCTGATGGTTGAGGGGTAATTACTGTTCCCGAACCTGGTGTTGTGGGAACTGAGGCTCATTGTGGTGAGTGAAGTTATCCACACTGGTTCAGGAGCCTGGTGGTTGTGAGGTAATAACTGTTTCTGAACCTGGTGGTGTGGAACCTGAGGCTAATTGTGGAGAGGGAAGTTATCCACACTGGTTCAGGAGCCTGATGGTTGAGGGGTAATAACTGTTCCCGAACCTGGTGTTGTGGGACCTGAGTCTTATTGTGGGGACAGAAATTATCCACACTGGTTCAGGAGCCTGATTGTTGAGGGGTAATAACTGTTCACGAATGTGGTGGTGTGGGAATTGAGGTTCATTGCAGGGAGTGAAGTTATCCACACTGGTTCAGGAGCCTGATTGCTGAGGGGTAATAAGCGTTCCCGAACCTGGTGGTGTGGAACCTGAGGTTGATTGTGGTCAGTGAAGTTATCCACACCGGTTGAAGAGCCTGATGGTTGAGGGGTAATAACTGTTTCTGAACCTGGTAGTGTGGGACCTGAGGCTGATTGTGGTGTGTGAAGTTATCAACACTGGTTCAGGAGCCTGATGGTTGTGGGGTAATAACTGTTCCCGAACCTGGAGTTGTGGGACCTGAGGCTGATTGTGGTGTGCGAAGTTACCAACACTGGTTCAGGAGCCTGATGGTTGTGGGGTAATAACTGTTCCTGAACCTGGTGGTGTGGAATCTGAGGCTCATTGTGGTGAGTGAAGTTACCCACACCGGTTCAGGAGCCTGATGGTTGTGGGGTAATATCTGTTCCGGAACCTGGAGGTGTGGGACCTGAGGGTCATTGGAGGGAGAGAAGTTATCCACACTGGTTCAGGAGCCTGGTGGTTGTGAGGTAATAACTGTTCCTGAACCTGGTGGTGTGGGACCTGAGGCTCATTATGGTGAGTGAAGATATCCACACTGGTTCAGGAGCCTGATGGTTGTGGGGTAATAACTGTTCCTGAACCTGGTGGTGTGGGACCTGAGGCTCATTATGGTGAGTGAAGTTATCCACACTGGTTCAGGAGCCTAATGGTTGTGGGGTAATAACTGTTCCTGAACCTGGTGGTGTGGGACCTGAAGCTGATTGTGGAGAGGGAAGTTATCCACACTGGTTCAGGAGCCTGATGGTTGTGGGGTAATATCTGTTCCGGAACCTGGAGGTGTTGGACCTGAGGGTTATTGGAGGGAGAGAAGTTATCCACACTGGTTCAGGAGCCTGGTGGTTGTGAGGTAATAACTGTTTCTGAACCTGGCATTCTGGGGCCTGAGGCGCATTGTGGTGAGTGAAGTTATCCACACTGGTTCAGGAGCCTAATGGTTGTGGGGTAATAACTGTTCCTGAACCTGGTGGTGTGGAACCTGAGGTTGATTGTGGTCAGTGAAGTTATCCACACCGGTTCAAGAGCCTGATGGTTTAGGGGTAATAACTGTTTCTGAACCTGGTGGTGTGGAGCCTGAGCCTCATTGTGGGGACAGAAATTATCCACACTGGTTCAGGAGCCTGATTGTTGAGGGGTAATAACTGTTCCTGAACCTGGTGGTGTGGGAACTGAGGCTCATTGTGGTGAGTGAAGTTATCCACACTGGTTCAGGAGCCTGATGATTGTGCGATAATAACTGTTCCCGAACCTGGTGGTGGGGGACCTGAGGCTCATTGTGGGGAGGGAAGTTATCCACACTGATTCAGGAGCCTGATGGTTCAGGGGTAATAACTGTTCCCGAACCTAGTGGTGTGGAGCCTGTGGCTCATTGTGGGGACAGAAATTATCCACACTGGTTCAGGAGCCTGATTGTTGAGGGGTAATAACGGTTCCTGACCCTGGTGGTGTGGTAACTGAGGCTCATTGTGGTGAGTGAAGATAATAACTGTTCCCGAACCTGGTGGTGGGGGACCTGAGGCTCATAGGGGTGAGAGAAGTTATCCACACTAGTTCAGGAGCCTGATGGTTGAGGGGTAATAACTGTTCCCGAACCTGGTGTTGTGGGACCTGAGTCTTATTGTGGGGACAGAAATTATCCACACTGGTTCAGGAGCCTGATTGTTGAGGGGTAATAACTGTTCACGAATGTGGTGGTGTGGGAATTGAGGTTCATTGTAGGGAGTGAAGTTATCCACACTGGTTCAGGAGCCTGATGGTTGAGGGGTAATAACTGTTTCTGAACCTGGAAGTGTGGGACCTGAGGCTGATTGTGGTGTGTGAAGTTATCAACACTGGTTCAGGAGCCTGATGGTTGTGGGGTAATAACTGTTCCCGAACCTGGAAGTGTGGGGCCTGAGGCTGATTGTGGTGTGTGAAGTTATCAACACTGGTTCAGGAGCCTGATGGTTGTGGGGTAATAACTGTTCCTGAACCTGGTGGTGTGGAATCTGAGGATCATTGTGGTGAGTGAAGTTACCCACACTGGTTCAGGAGCCTGATGGTTGTGGAGTAATAACTGTTCCGGAACCTGGAGGTGTGGGACCTGAGGGTCATTGGAGGGAGAGAACTTATCCGCACTGTTTCAGGAGCCTGGTGGTTGTGAGGTAATAACTGTTTCTGAACCTGGCATTCTGGGGCCTGAGGCGCATTGTGGAGAGTGAAGTTATCCACACTGGTTCAGGAGCCTAATGGTTGTGGGGTAATAACTGTTCCTGAACCTGGTGGTGTGGGACCTGAGGCTGATTGTGGAGAGGGAATTTATCCACACTGGTTCAGGAGCCTGATGGTTCTGGGGTAATAACTGTTCCGGAACCTGGAGGTGTGGGACCTGAGGGTCATTGGAGGGAGAGAAGTTATCCACACTGGTTCAGGAGCCTGGTGGTTGTGAGGTAATAACTGTTCTTGAACCTGGTGGTGTGGGACCTGAGGCTCATTGTGGGGACAGAAATTATCCACACTAGTTCAGGAGCCTGATGGTTGAGGGGTAATAACTGTTCCCGAACCTGGTGTTGTGAGAACTGAGGCTCATTGTGGTGAGTGAAGTTATCCACACTGGTTCAGGAGCCTGATGGTTCAGCGGTAATAACTGTTCCCGAACCTGGTGGTGTGGGACCTGAGGCTGATTGTGGTGTGTGAAGTTATCCACACTGATTCAGGAGCCTGATGGTTCAGGGGTAATAACTGTTCCCGAACCTAGTGGTGTGGAGCCTGTGGCTCATTGTGGGGACAGAAATTATCCACACTGGTTCAGGAGCCTGATTGTTGAGGGGTAATAACGGTTCCTGACCCTGGTGGTGTGGGAACTGAGGCTCATTGTGGTGAGTGAAGTTATCCACACTGGTTCAGGAGTCTGATGGTTGTGGGATAATAACTGTTCCCGAACCTGGTGGTGGGGGACCTGAGGCTCATTGTGGGGACAGAAATTATCCACACTGGTTCAGGAGCCTGATTGTTGAGGGGTAATAACTGTTCCCGAACCTGGTGGTGTGGAACCTGAGGTTGATTGTGGTCAGTGAAGTTATCCACACCGGTTCAGGAGCCTGATGGTTGCGGGGTAATAACTGTTTCTGAACCTGGTAGTGTGGGACCTGAGGCTGATTGTGGTGTGTGAAGATATCCACACTGGTTCAGGACCCTGATGGTTGAGGGGTAATAACTGTTCCCGAACCAGGTGTTGTGGGACCTGAGGCTCATTGTGGGGACAGAAATTATCCACACTGGTTCAGGAGCCTGATTGTTGAGGGGTAATAACTGTTCACGAACGTGGTGGTGTGGGAATTGTGGTTCATTGTGGTGAGTGAAGTTATCCACATTGGTTGAGGAACCTAATGGGTGTGGGGTAATAACTGTTCCTGAACCTGGTGGTGTGGAACCTGAGGCTCATTGTGGTGAGAGAAGTTATCCACACTGGTTCAGGAGCCTGATGGATGTGGGGTAATAACTGTTCCTGAACCTGGTGGTGTGGGACCTGAGGCTCATTGTGGTGACAGAAATTATCCACACTGGTTCAGGAGCATGATGGTTGAGGGGAAATAACTGTTCCCGAACCTGGTGTTGTGAGAACTGAGGCTCATTGTGGCGAGTGAAGTTATCCACACTGGTTCAGGAGCCTGATGGTTCAGGGGTAATAACTGTTCCTGAACCTAGTGGTGTGGAGCCTGAGGCTCATTGTGGGGACAGAAATTATCCACACTGGTTCAGGAGCCTGATTGTTGAGGGGTAATAACGGTTCCCGAACCTGGTGGTGTGGGATCTGAGGCTCATTGTGGGGACAGAAATTATCCACACTTGTTCAGGAGCCTGATTGTTGAGAGATAATAACTGTTCACGAACGTGGTGCTGTGGGAATTGAGGTTCATTGTGGTGAGTGAAGTTACCCACACCGGTCTAGGAGCCTGATGGTTGAGGGGTAATAACTGTTCCGGAACCTGGAGGTGTGGGACCTGAGGGTCATTGGAGGGAGAGAAGTTATCCACACTGGTTCAGGAGCCTGGTGGTTGTGAGGTAATAACTGTTTCTGAACCTGTCATTCTGGGGCCTGAGGCGCATTGTGGTGAGTGAAGTTATCCACACTGGTTCAGGAGCCTAATGGTTGTGGGGTAATAACTGTTCCTGAACCTGGTGGTGTGGGACCTGAGGCTCATTGTGGTGAGTGAAGATATCCACACTAGTTCAGGAGCCTGATGGTTGAGGGGTAATAACTGTTCCCGAACCTGGTGTTGTGAGAACTAAGGCTCATTGTGGTGAGTGAAGTCATCCACACTGGTTCAGGAGCCTGACAGGTTGAGGGGTAATAACTGTTCCCGAACCTGGTGGTGTGCAACCTGAGGCTCATTGTGGTGAGAGAAGTTATCCATAGTAGTTCAGGAGCCTGATGGTTGAGGGGTAATAACTGTTCCCGAACCTGGTGTTGTGGGACCTGAGGCTCATTGTGGGGACAGAAATTATCCACACTGGTTCAGGAGACTGATTGTTGAGGGGTAATAACTGTTCACGAATGTGGTGGTGTGGGAATTGAGGTTAATTGTAGGGAGTGAAGTTATCCACACTGGTTCAGGAGCCTGATTGTTGACGGGTAATAACCGTTCCCGAACCTGGTGGTGTGGAACCTGAGGTTGATTGTGGTCAGTGAAGTTATCCACAGCGGTTCAGGAGCCTGATGGTTGAGGGGTAATAACTGTTCCCGAACCTGTTGGGGTGGAGCCTGAGGTTCATTGTGGTGAGTGAAGTTATCAACACTGGTTCAGGATCCTGATGGTTCAGGGGTAATAACTGTTCCTGAACCTGGTGGTGTGGGAACTGAGGCTCATTGTGGTGAGTGAAGTTATCCACACTGGTTCAGGAGCCTGATGGTTGTGGGATAATAACTGTTCCCGAAACTGGTGGTGGGGGACCTGAGGCTCATTGTGGGGAGTGAAGTTAACCACACTGGTACACGAGCCGGATGGTTGAGGGGTAATAACTGTTCCCGAACCTAGTGGTGTGGAACTTGAGGATCATTATGGTGAGTCAAGTTGTCCACGCTGGTTCAGGAGCCTGATGGCTGAGGGGTAATAACTGTTCCCGAACCTGGTAGTGTGGAACCTGAGGTTGATTGTGGTCAGTGAAGTTATCCACAGCGGTTCAGGAGCCTGATGGTTGAGGGGTAATAACTGTTTCTGAACCTGGCAGTGTGGGACCTGAGGCTGATTGTGGTGTGTGAAGTTATCCACACTGGTTCAGGAGCCTGATGGTTGAGGGGTAATAACTGTTCCCGAACCTGGTGTTGTGGGAACTGAGGCTCTTTGTGGTGAGTGAAGTTATCCACAGTGGTTCAGGCGCCTGATAGGTTGAGGGGTAATAACTGTTCCCGAACCTGGTGGTGTGGAACCTGAGGCTCATTGTGGTGAGAAAAGTTATACACACACTGGTTCAGGAGCCTGATTGTTGAGAGGTAATAACTGTTCACGAATATGGTGGTGTGGGAATTGAAGTTCATTGTAGGGAGTGAAGTTATCCACACCGTTTCAGGAGCCTGATGGTTCAGGGGTAATAACTGTTCCCGAACCTCGTGGTGTGGAACCTGACGTTGATTGTGGTCAGTGAAGTTATCCACACCGGTTCAGGAGCCTGATGGTTGAGGGGTAATAACTGTTTCTGAACCTGGTAGTGTGGGACCTGAGGCTGATTGTGGTGTGTGAAGTTATCAACACTGGTTCACGAGCCTGATGGTTGTGGGGTAATAACTGTTCCCGAACCTGGTAGTGTGGGACCTGAGGCTGATTGTGGTGTGTGAAGTTATCAACACTGGTTCAGGAGCCTGATGGTTGAGAGGTAATAACTGTTCACGAATATAGTGGTGTGGGAATTGAAGTTCATTGTAGGGAGTGAAGTTATCCACACCGGTTCAGGAGCCTGATGGTTGAGGGGTAATAACTGTTCCCGAACCTGGTGTTGTGAGAACTGAGGCTCATTGTGGTGAGTGAAGTTGTCCGCACTGGTTCAGGAGCCTGATAGGTTGAGGGGTAATAACTGTTCCCGAACCTGGTGGTGTGCAACCTGAGGCTCATTGTGGTGAGAGAAGTTATCCACACTAGTTCAGGAGCCTGATGGTTGAGGGGTAAAACTGTTCCCGAACCTGGTGTTGTGGGACATGAGGCTCATTGTGGTTACAGAAATTATCCACACTGGTTCAGGAGCCTGATGGTTGTGTGGTAATAACTGTTCCTGAACCTGGTGGTGCGGAATCTGAGGCTCATTCTGGTGAGTGAAATTATCCACACTGGTTCAGGAGCCTGATGGTTCAGGGGTAATAACTGTTCCCGAACCTGGTGGTGTGGAGCCTGAGGTTCATTGTGGTGAGTGAAGTTATCAACACTGGTTCAGGATCCTGATGGTTGTGGGATAATAACTGTTCCCGAACCTGGTGGTGGGGGACCTGAGGCTCATTGTGGGGAGTGAAGTTAACCACACTGGTACACGAGCCGGATGGTTGAGGGGTAATAACTGTTCCCGAACCTAGTGGTGTGGAACTTGAGGATCATTATGGTGAGTGAAGTTGTCCACGCTGGTTCAGGAGCCTGATGGCTGAGGGGTAATAACTGTTCCCAAACCTGGTAGTGTGGGCCTGAGGCTCATTGTGGTGAGAGAAGTTATCCACACTAGTTCAGGAGCCTAATGGTTGTGGGGAAATAACTGTTCCTGAAACTGGTGGTGTGGGACCTGAGGCTTATTGTGGAGAGGGAAGTTATCCACACTGGTTCAGGAGCCTGATGGTTGTGGGGTAATAACTGTTCCGGAACCTGGATGTGTGGGACCTGAGGGTCATTGGAGGGAGAGAAGTTATCCACACTGGTTCAGGAGCCTGGTGGTTGTGAGGTAATAACTGTTTCTGAACCTGTCATTCTGGGGCCTGAGACGCATTGTTGGCAGTGAAGTTATCCACACTGGTTCAGGAGCCTGATGGTTGTGGGGTAATAACTGTTCCTGTACCTGGTGGTGTGGAACCTGAGGCTCATTGTGGTGAGAGAAGTTATCCACATTGGTTCAGGAGCCTGATGGATGTGGGGTAATAACTGTTCCTGAACCTGGTGGTGTGGGACCTGAGGCTCATTGTGGTGAGTGAAGTTATCCACACTAGTTCAGGAGCCTGATGGTTGAGGGGTAATAACTGTTCCCGAACCTGGTGTTGTGAGAACTGAGGCTCATTGTGGTGAGTGAAGTTATCCACACTGGTTCAGGAGCCTGATAGGTTGAGGGGTAAAAACTGTTCCCGAACCTGGTGTTGTGGGACCTGAGGCTCATTGTGGGGACAGAAATTATCCACACTGGTTCAGGAGCCTGATTGTTGAGGGGTAATAACTGTTCACGAATGTGGTGGTGTGGGAATTGAGGTTCATTGTAGGGAGTGAAGTTATCCACACTGGTTCAGGAGCCTGATTGTTGTGTGGTAATAAATGTTCCTGAACCTGGTGGTGCGGAATCTGAGGCTCATTCTGGTGAGTGAAGTTATCCACACTGGTTCAGGAGCCTGATGGTTCATGGGTAATAACTGTTCCCGAACCTGATGGTGTGGAGCCTGAGGTTCATTGTGGTGAGTGAAGTTATCAACACTGGTTCAGGATCCTGATGGTTCAGGGGTAATAACTGTTCCTGAACCTGGTGGTGTGGGAACTGAGGCTCATTGTGGTGAGTGAAGTTATCCACACTGGTTCAGGAGCCTGGTGGTTGTGAGGTAATACCTGTTCCTGAACCTGGTGGTGTGGGACCTGAGGCTGATTGTGGAGGGGGAAGTTATCCACACTGGTTCAGGAGCCTGATGGTTGAGGGGTAATAACTGTTCCCGAACCTGGTGTTGTGGGAACTGAGGCTCTTTGTGGTGAGTGAAGTTATCCACACTGGTTCAGGAGCCTGATAGGTTGAGGGGTAATAACTGTTCCCGAACCTGGTGGTGTGGAACCTGAGGCTCATTGTGGTGAGAAAAGTTATACACACACTGATTCAGGAGCCTGATTGTTGAGAGGTAATAACTGTTCACGAATATCGTGGTGTGGGAATTGAAGTTCATTATAGGGAGTGAAGTTAACCACACTGGTACACGAGCCGGATGGTTGAGGGGTAATAACTGTTCACGAATATAGTGGTGTGGGAATTGAAGTTCATTGTAGGGAGTGAAGTTATCCACACCGGTTCAGGAGCCTGATGGTTGAGGGGTAATAACTGTTCCCGAACCTGGTGTTGTGAGAACTGAGGCTCATTGTGGTGAGTGAAGTTGTCCGCACTGGTTCAGGAGCCTGATAGGTTGAGGGGTAATAACTGTTCCCGAACCTGGTGGTGTGCAACCTGAGGCTCATTGTGGTGAGAGAAGTTATCCACACTAGTTCAGGAGCCTGATGGTTGAGGGGTAAAACTGTTCCCGAACCTGGTGTTGTGGGACATGAGGCTCATTGTGGTTACAGAAATTATCCACACTGGTTCAGGAGCCTGATGGTTGTGTGGTAATAACTGTTCCTGAACCTGGTGGTGCGGAATCTGAGGCTCATTCTGGTGAGTGAAGTTATCCACACTGGTTCAGGAGCCTGATGGTTCAGGGGTAATAACTGTTCCCGAACCTGGTGGTGTGGAGCCTGAGGTTCATTGTGGTGAGTGAAGTTATCAACACTGGTTCAGGATCCTGATGGTTGTGGGATAATAACTGTTCCCGAACCTGGTGGTGGGGGACCTGAGGCTCATTGTGGGGAGTGAAGTTAACCACACTGGTACACGAGCCGGATGGTTGAGGGGTAATAACTGTTCCCGAACCTAGTGGTGTGGAACTTGAGGATCATTATGGTGAGTGAAGTTGTCCACGCTGGTTCAGGAGCCTGATGGCTGAGGGGTAATAACTGTTCCCAAACCTGGTAGTGTGGGCCTGAGGCTCATTGTGGTGAGAGAAGTTATCCACACTAGTTCAGGAGCCTAATGGTTGTGGGGAAATAACTGTTCCTGAAACTGGTGGTGTGGGACCTGAGGCTTATTGTGGAGAGGGAAGTTATCCACACTGGTTCAGGAGCCTGATGGTTGTGGGGTAATAACTGTTCCGGAACCTGGATGTGTGGGACCTGAGGGTCATTGGAGGGAGAGAAGTTATCCACACTGGTTCAGGAGCCTGGTGGTTGTGAGGTAATAACTGTTTCTGAACCTGGCATTCTGGGGCCTGAGACGCATTGTTGGCAGTGAAGTTATCCACACTGGTTCAGGAGCCTGATGGTTGTGGGGTAATAACTGTTCCTGTACCTGGTGGTGTGGAACCTGAGGCTCATTGTGGTGAGAGAAGTTATCCACATTGGTTCAGGAGCCTGATGGATGTGGGGTAATAACTGTTCCTGAACCTGGTGTTGTGAGAACTGAGGCTCATTGTGGTGAGTGAAGTTATCCACACTGGTTCAGGAGCCTGATAGGTTGAGGGGTAAAAACTGTTCCCGAACCTGGTGTTGTGGGACCTGAGGCTCATTGTGGGGACAGAAATTATCCACACTGGTTCAGGAGCCTGATTGTTGAGGGGTAATAACTGTTCACGAATGTGGTGGTGTGGGAATTGAGGTTCATTGTAGGGAGTGAAGTTATCCACACTGGTTCAGGAGCCTGATTGTTGTGTGGTAATAAATGTTCCTGAACCTGGTGGTGCGGAATCTGAGGCTCATTCTGGTGAGTGAAGTTATCCACACTGGTTCAGGAGCCTGATGGTTCAGGGGTAATAACTGTTCCCGAACCTGATGGTGTGGAGCCTGAGGTTCATTGTGGTGAGTGAAGTTATCAACACTGGTTCAGGATCCTGATGGTTCAGGGGTAATAACTGTTCCTGAACCTGGTGGTGTGGGAACTGAGGCTCATTGTGGTGAGTGAAGTTATCCACACTGGTTCAGGAACCTGATGGTTGTGGGGTAATAACTGTTCCGGAACCTGGTGTTGCGGAATCTGAGGCTCATTGTGGTGAGTGAAGTTATCCACACTGGTTCAGGAGCCTGGTGGTTGTGAGGTAATACCTGTTCCTGAACCTGGTGGTGTGGGACCTGAGGCTGATTGTGGAGGGGGAAGTTATCCACACTGGTTCAGGAGCCTGATGGTTGAGGGGTAATAACTGTTCCCGAACCTGGTGTTGTGGGAACTGAGGCTCTTTGTGGTGAGTGAAGTTATCCACACTGGTTCAGGAGCCTGATAGGTTGAGGGGTAATAACTGTTCCCGAACCTGGTGGTGTGGAACCTGAGGCTCATTGTGGTGAGAAAAGTTATACACACACTGATTCAGGAGCCTGATTGTTGAGAGGTAATAACTGTTCACGAATATCGTGGTGTGGGAATTGAAGTTCATTATAGGGAGTGAAGTTATCCACACCGTTTCAGGAGCCTGATGGTTGAGGGGTAATAACTGTTCCCGAACCTCGTGGTGTGGAACCTGACGTTGATTGTGGTCAGTGAAGTTATCCACACCGGTTCAGGAGCCTGATGGTTGAGGGGTAATAACTGTTTCTGAACCTGGTAGTGTGGGACCTGAGGCTGATTGTGGTGTTTGAAGTTATCAACACTGGTTCACGAGCCTGATGGTTGTGGGGTAATAACTGTTCCCGAACCTGGTAGTGTGGGACCTGAGGCTGATTGTGGTGTGTGAAGTTATCAAAACTGGTTCAGGAGCCTGATGGATGAGAGGTAATAACTGTTCACGAATATGGTGGTGTGGGAATTGAAGTTCATTGTAGGGAGTGAAGTTATCCACACCGGTTCAGGAGCCTGATGGTTGAGGGGTAATAACTGTTCCCGAACCTGGTGTTGTGAGAACTGAGGCTCATTGTGGTGAGAGAAGTTATCCACACTAGTTCAGGAGCCTGATGGTTGAGGGGTAAAACTGTTCCCGAACCTGGTGTTGTGGGACCTGAGGCTCATTGTGGGGACAGAAATTATCCACACTGGTTCAGGAGCCTGATTGTTGAGGGGTAATAACTGTTCACGAATGTGGTTGTGTGGGAATTGAGGTTCATTGTAGGGAGTGAAGTTATCCACACTGGTTCAGGAGCCTGATGGTTGTGTGGTAATAACTGTTCCTGAACCTGGTGTTGCGGAATCTGAGGCTCATTGTGGTGAGTGAAGTTATCCACACTGGTTCAGGAGCCTGATGGTTCAGGGGTAATAACTGTTCCCGAACCTGGTGGTGTGGAGCCTGAGGTTCATTGTGGTGAGTGAAGTTATCAACACTGGTTCAGGATTCTGATGGTTGTGGGATAATAACTGTTCCCGAACCTGGTGGTGGGGGACCTGAGGCTCATTGTGGGGAGTGTAGTTAACCACACTGGTACACGAGCCGGATGGTTGAGGGGTAATTACTGTTCCCGAACCTAGTAGTGTGCAACTTGAGGATCATTATGGTGAGTGAAGTTGTCCACGCTGGTTCAGGAGCCTGATGGCTGAGGGGTAATAACTGTTCCCAAACCTGGTAGTGTGGGCCTGAGGCTCATTGTGGTGAGAGAAGTTATCCACACTAGTTCAGGAGCCTGATGGTTGAGGGGTAATAACTGTTCCCGAACCTAGTGTTGTGGGACCTGAGGCTCATTGCGGTGAGTGAAGTTACCCACACTGGTTCAGGAGCCTGATGGTTGTGGGGTAATAACTGTTCCTGAACCTGGTGGTGTGGAATCTGAGGCTCATTGTGATGAGTGAAGTTATCCACACTGGTTCAGGAGTATGATGATTGTGGGGTAATAACTGTTCCCGAACCTGGTGGTGTGGGACCTGAGGCTCATTGTGGTGAGTGAAGTTACCCACACTGGTTCAGGAGCCTGATGGTTGTGGGGTAATAACTGTTCCCGAACCAGGTGGTGTGGGACCTGTGGCTCATTGTGGGGAGTGAAGTTATCCACACTGGTTCACGAGCCTGATGGTTGTGGGGTAATAACTGTTCCCGAACCTGGTAGTGTGGGACCTGAAGCTGATTGTGGTAAGTGAAGTTATCCACACTGGTTCAGGAGTCTGATGGTTGTGGGGTAATAACTGTTCCTGAACCTGGTGGTGTGGAATCTGAGGCTCATTGTGGTGAGTGAAGTTACCCACACTGGTTCAGGAGCCTGATGGTTGTGGGGTAATAACTGTTTCTGAACCTGGTGGTGTGGAACCTGAGGATCATTGTGGCAGAGAAGTTATCTGCACTGGTTCAGGAGCCTAATGGTTGTGGGGTAATAACTGTTCCTGAAACTGGTGGTGTTTAATCTGAGGCTCATTGTGGTGAGTGAAGTTACCCACACTGGTTCAGGAGCCTGATGGTTGTGGGGTAATAACTGTTCCCGAACCTGGTGGTGTGGAACCACAGGTTCATTATGGTGAGTGAAGTTATCCACACTGGTTCAGGAGCCTGATGGTTGTGGGGTCATCACTGTTCCTGAACCTGGTGGTGTGGGACCTGAGGCTCATTGTGGTGAGTGAAGTTATCCACACTGGTTCAGGAGCCTGATGGTTGAGGGGTAATAACTGTTCCCGAACCTGTGGTGTGGAACCTCAGGTTCATTGTGGTGAGTGAAGTTATCCACACTGGTTCAGGAGCCTGATTGTTGTGGGATAATAACTGTTCCCGAACCTGGTAGTGTGGGACCTGAGGCTGATTGTGGTGAATGAAGTGTTCCACACTGGTTCAGGAGCCTGATGGTTCTGGGGTAATAACTGTTCCCGAACCTGGTGGTGTGGAACCTCAGGTTCATTGTGGTGAGTGAAGTTACCCACACTGGTTCAGGAGCCTGATGGTTGTGGGGTAATAACTGTTCCCGAACCAGGTGGTGTGGGACCTGTGGCTCATTGTGGGGAGTGAAGTTATCCACACTGGTTCACGAGCCTGATGGTTGTGGGGTAATAACTGTTCCCGAACCTGGTAGTGTGGGACCTGAAGCTGATTGTGGTAAGTGAAGTTATCCACACTGGTTCAGGAGTCTGATGGTTGTGGGGTCATCACTGTTCCTGAACCTGGTGGTGTGGGACCTGAGGCTCATTGTGGTGAGTGAAGTTATCCACACTAGTTCAGGAGCCTGATGGTTGAGGGGTAATAACTGTTCCCGAACCTGGTGTTGTGAGAACTGAGGCTCATTGTGGTGAGTGAAGTTATCCACACTGGTTCAGGAGCCTGATAGGTTGAGGGGTAAAAACTGTTCCCGAACCTGGTGTTGTGGGACCTGAGGCTCATTGTGGGGACAGAAATTATCCACACTGGTTCAGGAGCCTGATTGTTGAGGGGTAATAACTGTTCACGAATGTGGTGGTGTGGGAATTGAGGTTCATTGTAGGGAGTGAAGTTATCCACACTGGTTCAGGAGCCTGATTGTTGTGTGGTAATAAATGTTCCTGAACCTGGTGGTGCGGAATCTGAGGCTCATTCTGGTGAGTGAAGTTATCCACACTGGTTCAGGAGCCTGATGGTTCATGGGTAATAACTGTTCCCGAACCTGATGGTGTGGAGCCTGAGGTTCATTGTGGTGAGTGAAGTTATCAACACTGGTTCAGGATCCTGATGGTTCAGGGGTAATAACTGTTCCTGAACCTGGTGGTGTGGGAACTGAGGCTCATTGTGGTGAGTGAAGTTATCCACACTGGTTCAGGAGCCTGGTGGTTGTGAGGTAATACCTGTTCCTGAACCTGGTGGTGTGGGACCTGAGGCTGATTGTGGAGGGGGAAGTTATCCACACTGGTTCAGGAGCCTGATGGTTGAGGGGTAATAACTGTTCCCGAACCTGGTGTTGTGGGAACTGAGGCTCTTTGTGGTGAGTGAAGTTATCCACACTGGTTCAGGAGCCTGATAGGTTGAGGGGTAATAACTGTTCCCGAACCTGGTGGTGTGGAACCTGAGGCTCATTGTGGTGAGAAAAGTTATACACACACTGATTCAGGAGCCTGATTGTTGAGAGGTAATAACTGTTCACGAATATCGTGGTGTGGGAATTGAAGTTCATTATAGGGAGTGAAGTTAACCACACTGGTACACGAGCCGGATGGTTGAGGGGTAATAACTGTTCACGAATATAGTGGTGTGGGAATTGAAGTTCATTGTAGGGAGTGAAGTTATCCACACCGGTTCAGGAGCCTGATGGTTGAGGGGTAATAACTGTTCCCGAACCTGGTGTTGTGAGAACTGAGGCTCATTGTGGTGAGTGAAGTTGTCCGCACTGGTTCAGGAGCCTGATAGGTTGAGGGGTAATAACTGTTCCCGAACCTGGTGGTGTGCAACCTGAGGCTCATTGTGGTGAGAGAAGTTATCCACACTAGTTCAGGAGCCTGATGGTTGAGGGGTAAAACTGTTCCCGAACCTGGTGTTGTGGGACATGAGGCTCATTGTGGTTACAGAAATTATCCACACTGGTTCAGGAGCCTGATGGTTGTGTGGTAATAACTGTTCCTGAACCTGGTGGTGCGGAATCTGAGGCTCATTCTGGTGAGTGAAGTTATCCACACTGGTTCAGGAGCCTGATGGTTCAGGGGTAATAACTGTTCCCGAACCTGGTGGTGTGGAGCCTGAGGTTCATTGTGGTGAGTGAAGTTATCAACACTGGTTCAGGATCCTGATGGTTGTGGGATAATAACTGTTCCCGAACCTGGTGGTGGGGGACCTGAGGCTCATTGTGGGGAGTGAAGTTAACCACACTGGTACACGAGCCGGATGGTTGAGGGGTAATAACTGTTCCCGAACCTAGTGGTGTGGAACTTGAGGATCATTATGGTGAGTGAAGTTGTCCACGCTGGTTCAGGAGCCTGATGGCTGAGGGGTAATAACTGTTCCCAAACCTGGTAGTGTGGGCCTGAGGCTCATTGTGGTGAGAGAAGTTATCCACACTAGTTCAGGAGCCTAATGGTTGTGGGGAAATAACTGTTCCTGAAACTGGTGGTGTGGGACCTGAGGCTTATTGTGGAGAGGGAAGTTATCCACACTGGTTCAGGAGCCTGATGGTTGTGGGGTAATAACTGTTCCGGAACCTGGATGTGTGGGACCTGAGGGTCATTGGAGGGAGAGAAGTTATCCACACTGGTTCAGGAGCCTGGTGGTTGTGAGGTAATAACTGTTTCTGAACCTGGCATTCTGGGGCCTGAGACGCATTGTTGGCAGTGAAGTTATCCACACTGGTTCAGGAGCCTGATGGTTGTGGGGTAATAACTGTTCCTGTACCTGGTGGTGTGGAACCTGAGGCTCATTGTGGTGAGAGAAGTTATCCACATTGGTTCAGGAGCCTGATGGATGTGGGGTAATAACTGTTCCTGAACCTGGTGTTGTGAGAACTGAGGCTCATTGTGGTGAGTGAAGTTATCCACACTGGTTCAGGAGCCTGATAGGTTGAGGGGTAAAAACTGTTCCCGAACCTGGTGTTGTGGGACCTGAGGCTCATTGTGGGGACAGAAATTATCCACACTGGTTCAGGAGCCTGATTGTTGAGGGGTAATAACTGTTCACGAATGTGGTGGTGTGGGAATTGAGGTTCATTGTAGGGAGTGAAGTTATCCACACTGGTTCAGGAGCCTGATTGTTGTGTGGTAATAAATGTTCCTGAACCTGGTGGTGCGGAATCTGAGGCTCATTCTGGTGAGTGAAGTTATCCACACTGGTTCAGGAGCCTGATGGTTCAGGGGTAATAACTGTTCCCGAACCTGATGGTGTGGAGCTGAGGTTCATTGTGGTGAGTGAAGTTATCAAACACTGGTTCAGGATCCTGATGGTTCAGGGGTAATAACTGTTCCTGAACCTGGTGGTGTGGGAACTGAGGCTCATTGTGGTGAGTGAAGTTATCCACACTGGTTCAGGAACCTGATGGTTGTGGGGTAATAACTGTTCCGGAACCTGGTGTTGCGGAATCTGAGGCTCATTGTGGGGAGTGAAGTTATCCACACTGGTTCAGGAGCCTGGTGGTTGTGAGGTAATACCTGTTCCTGAACCTGGTGGTGTGGGACCTGAGGCTGATTGTGGAGGGGGAAGTTATCCACACTGGTTCAGGAGCCTGATGGTTGAGGGGTAATAACTGTTCCCGAACCTGGTGTTGTGGGAACTGAGGCTCTTTGTGGTGAGTGAAGTTATCCACACTGGTTCAGGAGCCTGATAGGTTGAGGGGTAATAACTGTTCCCGAACCTGGTGGTGTGGAACCTGAGGCTCATTGTGGTGAGAAAAGTTATACACACACTGATTCAGGAGCCTGATTGTTGAGAGGTAATAACTGTTCACGAATATCGTGGTGTGGGAATTGAAGTTCATTATAGGGAGTGAAGTTATCCACACCGTTTCAGGAGCCTGATGGTTGAGGGGTAATAACTGTTCCCGAACCTCGTGGTGTGGAACCTGACGTTGATTGTGGTCAGTGAAGTTATCCACACCGGTTCAGGAGCCTGATGGTTGAGGGGTAATAACTGTTTCTGAACCTGGTAGTGTGGGACCTGAGGCTGATTGTGGTGTTTGAAGTTATCAACACTGGTTCACGAGCCTGATGGTTGTGGGGTAATAACTGTTCCCGAACCTGGTAGTGTGGGACCTGAGGCTGATTGTGGTGTGTGAAGTTATCAAAACTGGTTCAGGAGCCTGATGGATGAGAGGTAATAACTGTTCACGAATATGGTGGTGTGGGAATTGAAGTTCATTGTAGGGAGTGAAGTTATCCACACCGGTTCAGGAGCCTGATGGTTGAGGGGTAATAACTGTTCCCGAACCTGGTGTTGTGAGAACTGAGGCTCATTGTGGTGAGAGAAGTTATCCACACTAGTTCAGGAGCCTGATGGTTGAGGGGTAAAACTGTTCCCGAACCTGGTGTTGTGGGGACCTGAGGCTCATTGTGGGGACAGAAATTATCCACACTGGTTCAGGAGCCTGATTGTTGAGGGGTAATAACTGTTCACGAATGTGGTTGTGTGGGAATTGAGGTTCATTGTAGGGAGTGAAGTTATCCACACTGGTTCAGGAGCCTGATGGTTGTGTGGTAATAACTGTTCCTGAACCTGGTGTTGCGGAATCTGAGGCTCATTGTGGTGAGTGAAGTTATCCACACTGGTTCAGGAGCCTGATGGTTCAGGGGTAATAACTGTTCCCGAACCTGGTGGTGTGGAGCCTGAGGTTCATTGTGGTGAGTGAAGTTATCAACACTGGTTCAGGATTCTGATGGTTGTGGGATAATAACTGTTCCCGAACCTGGTGGTGGGGGACCTGAGGCTCATTGTGGGGAGTGTAGTTAACCACACTGGTACACGAGCCGGATGGTTGAGGGGTAATTACTGTTCCCGAACCTAGTAGTGTGCAACTTGAGGATCATTATGGTGAGTGAAGTTGTCCACGCTGGTTCAGGAGCCTGATGGCTGAGGGGTAATAACTGTTCCCAAACCTGGTAGTGTGGGCCTGAGGCTCATTGTGGTGAGAGAAGTTATCCACACTAGTTCAGGAGCCTGATGGTTGAGGGGTAATAACTGTTCCCGAACCTAGTGTTGTGGGACCTGAGGCTCATTGCGGTGAGTGAAGTTACCCACACTGGTTCAGGAGCCTGATGGTTGTGGGGTAATAACTGTTCCTGAACCTGGTGGTGTGGAATCTGAGGCTCATTGTGATGAGTGAAGTTATCCACACTGGTTCAGGAGTATGATGATTGTGGGGTAATAACTGTTCCCGAACCTGGTGGTGTGGGACCTGAGGCTCATTGTGGTGAGTGAAGTTACCCACACTGGTTCAGGAGCCTGATGGTTGTGGGGTAATAACTGTTCCCGAACCAGGTGGTGTGGGACCTGTGGCTCATTGTGGGGAGTGAAGTTATCCACACTGGTTCACGAGCCTGATGGTTGTGGGGTAATAACTGTTCCCGAACCTGGTAGTGTGGGACCTGAAGCTGATTGTGGTAAGTGAAGTTATCCACACTGGTTCAGGAGTCTGATGGTTGTGGGGTAATAACTGTTCCTGAACCTGGTGGTGTGGAATCTGAGGCTCATTGTGGTGAGTGAAGTTACCCACACTGGTTCAGGAGCCTGATGGTTGTGGGGTAATAACTGTTTCTGAACCTGGTGGTGTGGAACCTGAGGATCATTGTGGCAGAGAAGTTATCTGCACTGGTTCAGGAGCCTAATGGTTGTGGGGTAATAACTGTTCCTGAAACTGGTGGTGTTTAATCTGAGGCTCATTGTGGTGAGTGAAGTTACCCACACTGGTTCAGGAGCCTGATGGTTGTGGGGTAATAACTGTTCCCGAACCTGGTGGTGTGGAACCACAGGTTCATTATGGTGAGTGAAGTTATCCACACTGGTTCAGGAGCCTGATGGTTGTGGGGTCATCACTGTTCCTGAACCTGGTGGTGTGGGACCTGAGGCTCATTGTGGTGAGTGAAGTTATCCACACTGGTTCAGGAGCCTGATGGTTGAGGGGGTAATAACTGTTCCCGAACCTGTGGTGTGGAACCTCAGGTTCATTGTGGTGAGTGAAGTTATCCACACTGGTTCAGGAGCCTGATTGTTGTGGGATAATAACTGTTCCCGAACCTGGTAGTGTGGGACCTGAGGCTGATTGTGGTAATGAAGTGTTCCACACTGGTTCAGGAGCCTGATGGTTCTGGGGTAATAACTGTTCCCGAACCTGGTGGTGTGGAACCTCAGGTTCATTGTGGTGAGTGAAGTTATCCACACTGGTTCAGGAGCCTGATTGTTGTGGGATAATAACTGTTCCCGAACCTGGTAGTGTGGGACCTGAGGCTCATTGTGGTAAGTGAAGTTATCCACACTGGTTCAGGAGTCTGATGGTTGTGGGGTAATAACTGTTCCCGAACCTGGTGGTGTGGAAACACAGGTTCATTATGGTGAGTGAAGTTATCCACACTGGTTCAGGAGCCTGATGGTTGTGGGGTAATAACTGTTCCTGAACCTGGTGGTGTGGAACCTGAGGCTCATTGTGGTGAGTGAAGTTATCCACACTGGTTCAGGAGCCTGATGGTTGTGGGGTAATAACTGTTCCCGAACCTGGTAGTGTGGGACCTGAGGCTGATTGTGGAGAATGAAGTGTTCCACACTGGTTCAGGTGCGTGATGGTTGTGGGGTAACAACTGTTATTGAACCTGGAACTGTGGGACCTGAGGCTCATTGTGGTGAGTGAATTTATCCACGCTGGTTCAGGTGCCTGATGGTTGTGGGGTATTAACTGTTCCCGACCCTGGTGGTGTGGAACCTGAGGATCATAGTGGCAGAGAAGTCATCCACACTGGTTCAGGAGCCTAATGGTTGTGGGGTAATAACTGTTTCTGAACTGGTGGTGTTTATTCTGAGGCTCATTGTGGTGAGTGAAGTTACCCACACTGGTTCAGGAGCCTGATGGTTGTGGGGTAATTACTGTACCCGAAAGTGGTTCTGTGCGACCTGAAGCTCATGGTGGGGAGTGAAGTTATCCACACTGGTTCAGGAGCCTGATGGTTGAGGGGTAATAACTGTTCCCGAACCTGGTAGTGTGGGACCTGAAGCTGATTGTGGTAAGTGAAGTTATCCACACTGGTTCAGGAGTCTGATGGTTGTGGGGTAATAACTGTTCCTGAACCTGGTGGTGTGGAATCTGAGGCTCATTGTGGTGAGTGAAGTTATCCACACTGGTTCAGGGGCGTGATGGTTGTGGGTAATAACTGTTCCCGAACCAGGTGGTGTGGGACCTGTGGCTCATTGTGTGGAGTGAAGTTATCCACACTGGTTCACGAGCCTGATGCTTGTGGGGTAATAACTGTTCCCGAACCTGGTAGTGTGGGACCTGAAGCTGATTGTGGTAAGTGAAGTTATCCACACTGGTTCAGGGAGTCTGATGGTTGTGGGGTAATAACTGTTTCTGAACCTGGTGCTGTGGAACCTGAGGATCATTGTGGCAGAGAAGTTATCCACACTGGTTCAGGAGCCCAATGGTTGTGGGTAATAACTGTTCCTGAACCTGGTGGTGCTTAATCTGAGGCTCATTGTGGTGAGTGAAGTTACCCACACTGGTTCAGGAGCCTGGTGGTTGTGGGGTAATAACTTTTTCTGAACATGGTGGTGTGGGACCTGAGGCTCATTGTGGTGAGTGAAGTGATCAACACTGGTTCAGGAGTCTGATGGTTGTGGGGTAATAACTGTTCCCGAACCTGGTGGTGTGGAACCACAGGTTCATTATGGTGAGTGAAGGTATCCACACTGGTTCAGGAGCCTGATGGTTGTGGGGTAATAACTGTTCCTGAACCTGGAGGTGTGGAACCTGAGGCTCATTGTGGTGAGTGAAGTTATCCACACTGGTTCAGGAGCCTGATGGTTCTGGGGTAATAACTGTTCCCGAACCTGGTAGTGTGGGACCTGAGGCTGATTGTGGTGAATGAAGTGTTCCACACTGGTTCAGGTGCGTGATGGTTGTGGGGTAACAACTGTTATTGAACCTGGAACTGTGGGAACTGAGGCTCATTGTGGTGAGTGAATTTATCCACGCTGGTTCAGGTGCCTGATGGTTGTGGGGTATTAACTGTTCCCGACCCTGGTGGTGTGGAACCTGAGGATCATTGTGGCAGAGAAGTCATCCACACTGGTTCAGGAGCCTAATGGTTGTGGGGTAATAACTGTTTCTGAACCTGGTGGTGTTTATTCTGAGGCTCATTGTGGTGAGTGAAGTTACCCACACTGGTTCAGGAGCCTGATGGTTGTGGGGTAATTACTGTACCCGAAAGTGGTTCTGTGCGACCTGAAGCTCATGGTGGGGAGTGAAGTTATCCACACTGGTTCAGGAGCCTGATGGTTGAGGGGTAATAACTGTTCCCGAACCTGGTAGTGTGGGACCTGAAGCTGATTGTGGTAAGTGAAGTTATCCACACTGGTTCAGGAGTCTGATGGTTGTGGGGTAATAACTGTTCCTGAACCTGGTGGTGTGGAATCTGAGGCTCATTGTGGTGAGTGAAGTTACCCACACTGGTTCAGGAGCCTGATGGTTGTGGGGTAATAACTTTTTCTGAACATGGTGGTGTGGGACCTGAGGCTCATTGTGGTGAGTGAAGTGATCAACACTGGTTCAGGAGTCTGATGGTTGTGGGGTAATAACTGTTCCCGAACCTGGTGGTGTGGAACCACAGGTTCATTATGGTGAGTGAAGTTATCCACACTGGTTCAGGAGCCTGATGGTTGTGGGGTAATAACTGTTCCTGAACCTGGAGGTGTGGAACCTGAGGCTCATTGTGGTGAGTGAAGTTATCCACACTGGTTCAGGAGCCTGATGGTTCTGGGGTAATAACTGTTCCCGAACCTGGTAGTGTGGGACCTGAGGCTGATTGTGGTGAATGAAGTGTTCCACACTGGTTCAGGTGCGTGATGGTTGTGGGGTAACAACTGTTATTGAACCTGGAACTGTGGGAACTGAGGCTCATTGTGGTGAGTGAATTTATCCACGCTGGTTCAGGTGCCTGATGGTTGTGGGGTATTAACTGTTCCCGACCCTGGTGGTGTGGAACCTGAGGATCATTGTGGCAGAGAGAAGTCATCCACACTGGTTCAGGAGCCTAATGATTGTGGGGTAATAACTGTTTCTGAACCTGGTGGTGTTTATTCTGAGGCTCATTGTGGTGAGTGAAGTTACCCACACTGGTTCAGGAGCCTGATGGTTGTGGGGTAATTACTGTACCCGAAAGTGGTTCTGTGCGACCTGAAGCTCATGGTGGGGAGTGAAGTTATCCACACTGGTTCAGGAGCCTGATGGTTGAGGGGTAATAACTGTTCCCGAACCTGGTAGTGTGGGACCTGAAGCTGATTGTGGTAAGTGAAGTTATCCACACTGGTTCAGGAGTCTGATGGTTGTGGGGTAATAACTGTTCCTGAACCTGGTGGTGTGGAATCTGAGGCTCATTGTGGTGAGTGAAGTTACCCACACTGGTTCAGGAGCCTGATGGTTGTGGGGTAATAACTGTTCCCGAACCTGGTAGTGTGGGACCTGAAGCTGATTGTGGTAAGTGAAGTTATCCACACTGGTTCAGGAGTCTGATGGTTGTGGGGTAATAACTGTTCCTGAACCTGGTGGTGTGGACCTGAGGCTCATTGTGGTGAGTGAAGTTATCCACACTGGTTCAGGAGCCTGGTGGTTGTGGGGTAATAACTGTTTCTGTACCTGGTGCTGTGGAACCTGAGGATCATTGTGGCAGAGAAGTTATCCACACTGGTTCAGGAGCCTGATGGTTGTGGGGTCATATCTATTCCTGAACCTGGAGGTGTGGGACCTGAAGGTCATTGTGGCAGAGAAGTTATCCACACTGGTTCAGGAGCCTGGTGGTTGTGGGGTAATAACTGTTCCCGAACTGGTGGTGTGGGACCTGAGGCTCATTGTGGGGAGTGAAGTTAACCACACTGGTACACGAGCCGGATGGTTGAGGGGTAATAACTGTTCCCGAACCTAGTGGTGTGGAACTTGAGGATCATTATGGTGAGTGAAGTTGTCCACGCTGGTTCAGGAGCCTGATGGCTGAGGGGTAATAACTGTTCCCAAACCTGGTAGTGTGGGCCTGAGGCTCATTGTGGTGAGAGAAGTTATCCACACTAGTTCAGGACCCTAATGGTTGTGGGGAAATAACTGTTCCTGAAACTGGTGGTGTGGGACCTGAGGCTTATTGTGGAGAGGGAAGTTATCCACACTGGTTCAGGAGCCTGATGTTGTGGGGTAATAACTGTTCCGGAACCTGGATGTGTGGGACCTGAGGGTCATTGGAGGGAGAGAAGTTATCCACACTGGTTCAGGAGCCTGGTGGTTGTGAGGTAATAACTGTTTCTGAACCTGGCATTCTGGGGCCTGAGACGCATTGTTGGCAGTGAAGTTATCCACACTGGTTCAGGAGCCTGATGGTTGTGGGGTAATAACTGTTCCTGTACCTGGTGGTGTGGAACCTGAGGCTCATTGTGGTGAGAGAAGTTATCCACATTGGTTCAGGAGCCTGATGGATGTGGGGTAATAACTGTTCCTGAACCTGGTGTTGTGAGAACTGAGGCTCATTGTGGTGAGTGAAGTTATCCACACTGGTTCAGGAGCCTGATAGGTTGAGGGGTAAAAACTGTTCCCGAACCTGGTGTTGTGGGACCTGAGGCTCATTGTGGGGACAGAAATTATCCACACTGGTTCAGGAGCCTGATTGTTGAGGGGTAATAACTGTTCACGAATGTGGTGGTGTGGGAATTGAGGTTCATTGTAGGGAGTGAAGTTATCCACACTGGTTCAGGAGCCTGATTGTTGTGTGGTAATAAATGTTCCTGAACCTGGTGGTGCGGAATCTGAGGCTCATTCTGGTGAGTGAAGTTATCCACACTGGTTCAGGAGCCTGATGGTTCAGGGGTAATAACTGTTCCCGAACCTGATGGTGTGGAGCCTGAGGTTCATTGTGGTGAGTGAAGTTATCAACACTGGTTCAGGATCCTGATGGTTCAGGGGTAATAACTGTTCCTGAACCTGGTGGTGTGGGAACTGAGGCTCATTGTGGTGAGTGAAGTTATCCACACTGGTTCAGGAACCTGATGGTTGTGGGGTAATAACTGTTCCGGAACCTGGTGTTGCGGAATCTGAGGCTCATTGTGGGGAGTGAAGTTATCCACACTGGTTCAGGAGCCTGGTGGTTGTGAGGTAATACCTGTTCCTGAACCTGGTGGTGTGGGACCTGAGGCTGATTGTGGAGGGGGAAGTTATCCACACTGGTTCAGGAGCCTGATGGTTGAGGGGTAATAACTGTTCCCGAACCTGGTGTTGTGGGAACTGAGGCTCTTTGTGGTGAGTGAAGTTATCCACACTGGTTCAGGAGCCTGATAGGTTGAGGGGTAATAACTGTTCCCGAACCTGGTGGTGTGGAACCTGAGGCTCATTGTGGTGAGAAAAGTTATACACACACTGATTCAGGAGCCTGATTGTTGAGAGGTAATAACTGTTCACGAATATCGTGGTGTGGGAATTGAAGTTCATTATAGGGAGTGAAGTTATCCACACCGTTTCAGGAGCCTGATGGTTGAGGGGTAATAACTGTTCCCGAACCTCGTGGTGTGGAACCTGACGTTGATTGTGGTCAGTGAAGTTATCCACACCGGTTCAGGAGCCTGATGGTTGAGGGGTAATAACTGTTTCTGAACCTGGTAGTGTGGGACCTGAGGCTGATTGTGGTGTTTGAAGTTATCAACACTGGTTCACGAGCCTGATGGTTGTGGGGTAATAACTGTTCCCGAACCTGGTAGTGTGGGACCTGAGGCTGATTGTGGTGTGTGAAGTTATCAAAACTGGTTCAGGAGCCTGATGGATGAGAGGTAATAACTGTTCACGAATATGGTGGTGTGGGAATTGAAGTTCATTGTAGGGAGTGAAGTTATCCACACCGGTTCAGGAGCCTGATGGTTGAGGGGTAATAACTGTTCCCGAACCTGGTGTTGTGAGAACTGAGGCTCATTGTGGTGAGAGAAGTTATCCACACTAGTTCAGGAGCCTGATGGTTGAGGGGTAAAACTGTTCCCGAACCTGGTGTTGTGGGACCTGAGGCTCATTGTGGGGACAGAAATTATCCACACTGGTTCAGGAGCCTGATTGTTGAGGGGTAATAACTGTTCACGAATGTGGTTGTGTGGGAATTGAGGTTCATTGTAGGGAGTGAAGTTATCCACACTGGTTCAGGAGCCTGATGGTTGTGTGGTAATAACTGTTCCTGAACCTGGTGTTGCGGAATCTGAGGCTCATTGTGGTGAGTGAAGTTATCCACACTGGTTCAGGAGCCTGATGGTTCAGGGGTAATAACTGTTCCCGAACCTGGTGGTGTGGAGCCTGAGGTTCATTGTGGTGAGTGAAGTTATCAACACTGGTTCAGGATTCTGATGGTTGTGGGATAATAACTGTTCCCGAACCTGGTGGTGGGGGACCTGAGGCTCATTGTGGGGAGTGTAGTTAACCACACTGGTACACGAGCCGGATGGTTGAGGGGTAATTACTGTTCCCGAACCTAGTAGTGTGCAACTTGAGGATCATTATGGTGAGTGAAGTTGTCCACGCTGGTTCAGGAGCCTGATGGCTGAGGGGTAATAACTGTTCCCAAACCTGGTAGTGTGGGCCTGAGGCTCATTGTGGTGAGAGAAGTTATCCACACTAGTTCAGGAGCCTGATGGTTGAGGGGTAATAACTGTTCCCGAACCTAGTGTTGTGGGACCTGAGGCTCATTGCGGTGAGTGAAGTTACCCACACTGGTTCAGGAGCCTGATGGTTGTGGGGTAATAACTGTTCCTGAACCTGGTGGTGTGGAATCTGAGGCTCATTGTGATGAGTGAAGTTATCCACACTGGTTCAGGAGTATGATGATTGTGGGGTAATAACTGTTCCCGAACCTGGTGGTGTGGGACCTGAGGCTCATTGTGGTGAGTGAAGTTACCCACACTGGTTCAGGAGCCTGATGGTTGTGGGGTAATAACTGTTCCCGAACCAGGTGGTGTGGGACCTGTGGCTCATTGTGGGGAGTGAAGTTATCCACACTGGTTCACGAGCCTGATGGTTGTGGGGTAATAACTGTTCCCGAACCTGGTAGTGTGGGACCTGAAGCTGATTGTGGTAAGTGAAGTTATCCACACTGGTTCAGGAGTCTGATGGTTGTGGGGTAATAACTGTTCCTGAACCTGGTGGTGTGGAATCTGAGGCTCATTGTGGTGAGTGAAGTTACCCACACTGGTTCAGGAGCCTGATGGTTGTGGGGTAATAACTGTTTCTGAACCTGGTGGTGTGGAACCTGAGGATCATTGTGGCAGAGAAGTTAT